>NC_042616.1:631270798-631293828 GCF_901001135.1 Rhinatrema bivittatum
GTGGGGTAAATATGCTGGAGTTAATTCACTTTGGTGTAATTCCAGCAGATACTGTCATTTGGCAGTGAAGAGCCAAAGAAAGAAGATGTCAGATGGGGGAGCTCCCAGGCCTGGGCACCATGTCCTGGGCCTGCATCCAGGACCCAGCCTCCTGGCCAAGGCCCTAGTGTCGGGCCTGCAACCGGGCCGAGGCCCAGCATTGGAACCCAGCATCCAGGTTGGGTTGCAGCATCAGCCTGGGCCTAGGCCAAGACCCCAGAATTGGGACCAAAGCCTAGGTCTGGGCCACAGCCAAGGCCAAGGTTTCCAGCATGAGGGTCCAGTCTCCGGGTCGGGTCACAGCATTGGGCCTGAGTCTGGACTGAGGCCCTGGCATCGGGATCCAGAGTCCAGGTCAAGTCATGGCATCAGACCTGTGACCGGGCCCCGGGCCTAGCCTGAGGCTCTGGCATTGAGACACGGCATCCCATTTGGGTGCAGCATTGGCCTGGGTCCAGACCAAGATCCCAGTGTCAGGACCCGGACTCCAGGTTGGGTCATAGCGTCGAGCCTGGGTCTGGGTCCCGGCTAGGCCGAGGCCCTGGCATTGAGATCCGGCCTCCACTCAGGTTGCCGTATTGGGCCTTGGTCTGGGCAAGGCCCCTGAGTCAGGACCTGGCCTCCGGGGGGGGGGGGTGGTTGCAACATCAAGACTGGGTTCAGGCTAAGACATTGGGATCCGGCCTCCAGGTTGGGTCGGGATTCAAGCCCTGATCCAGGATGAGGCCCCAGTGCCAGGACCCAGCATCAGGGTCAGGCTGAAGTCTCAGGTTTTGAGTAGGCCGAGGCTTTGGCCTAGGACCTAAGCCAAAGTCTCGGCCTTGAGTAGGCTCAGGAAGTGGTGAGCTACCACATTCTCGGCCTACGCTAGGCTGAAGTTTGTGGATCCTCACTGGACTGGATAAGTGGGTTCTGGGGGGATCCTAGCCTCAGCATTTTTGCAGGCAGGAAGCCTCATTTTTGTTTTTTTGGCTATTTTGGGGGGGGGGGGGGTTTATTGTTTGATTTTCTTTTTTTTTCATACGAATCAAAATGAATCAAACAATCCATGAACCAAAATTCTTAGGAGAAAACCTCCTGAAAATAAAGCAAATAACAAAAATGAAAATGTTTTTGCTGCACATCCCTACCGGCTCCCTGCTGAGTTTTTGGTACTTCCCAACTACTTGATTTCTCCTACAGTGGATATCTACTGGTTAATGAGAGAGAGACATGGGTGAAAGTTTAATGACTGTGATGAACATTTCCACCACTGCACTGAGGGCGCCAGAGCTTTATGCCTCCTACCTGCCAGTAAACTCTGACATCCCAGAAACTGCATGTGTGATGTAATGGCAGAGAGAAAGAGAGATCCAGGATGCTGACAGCATCCTTGGGAACTGTGTGGACCTCTCATTCAGTCTACTCAATGAAGTGGGGATACATGTGAATGGCTGTAGCTATTAGTCATTAGAATCTTTAGAAGAGTCCTGAAAAATGAGAGACTCAGACTCCTCAGTACCTCTGATGCCAGTACCAAGAAATGATCCACTAGGATATCTCTTTTTGAATGCTGGCTTGCTTTTTAGAGAGAGTATTTAGAATACTAAGACCTTTTTATGCATTAGAATGAATACTTCTATCAGCTATTTCAAGGGTGTCATTGCAGGAAAGATGGAAAGTTTCAGAATCCCAGGATATATTTCTGATTCATTTAAGTTTGAAAACTATTTGTCTTCCATGTCTGAAGTACATTCCAGACAGAGCAGGCAAAAGAATCCCACTTCAGAAGCTTGAAGTCTGATTCCACAACCACTGCAATGCCTCTGATGGTGCTTGCTCTTACCAACAGAGATAAAGGCTGTCCCAGTATAAATGGATAGCAGATGTAAGATACTGAATATCTGACTGACCGCGTGCTACCATACACAGGATTATCCTGAGAATCACAGCCTCACTAGGGAAGGTTACAAAGTGGGCCTATCCCAATCACTAGGAACCAAACATGTATGGAGGTCAAACTGACGTTTCTGCCTTAATCAAAGAGCAATCTGAAAGACTGAGATCCAAGGGACAGAATATACTGATTACTTGGTCAAATATGTAATTTAACTTGTGAAAAGGAACTCTTTCCCAATATTTTGACAAAAGGGCCTCATTCATAAAAGGCATGATCATGTAGTCCAAATCTATATAAATAAAATGTAAATGTTTGTTTGTTCAAAATCTTAAATCTCCGAAAGTTCTTCACCGATTGCTTTGAAATTTTGACACAACGTTGCATTCGAATACGTGCATGTTTTTATATACCTATATTATATAGATGACACACCTGTGACAAGTAAAAACATGCTTTTTTTGGAAAAACAGCGCCATCTGTTGGACGTACAAGCAACACACACTATCTACAATATAAATGGGCTCTGACCCACGGCCCGCAAATGCGCAGTAGAGAGCAGCTCTACCACGCATGTGTGGACCATTGAGCTCTGCACTACGTGCTGGATGTCACAGAGGGGAGGAGGAAAGGGCAGATGAGTCGCCGCTCCGAGAAATGGCTCAGCCCCTTCCTCCCCTGCTGGGGAAGGGGGGAGGGAGTAGGGACTGCCGGACAGTTACACACAGGAGGAGGAAAGGGTAGAAGAGTCACTGAGCCAGTCCGTCTACCGCCGGGCAAGGGGGGGAGGGAGTTGGGACGGCCGGAGCAGAGCAAATGCAGTAGAAAGTGGCTGTGAAGAGATCATAAGCAGCTGCAGCCTGCAGCAGCCAAAGCGCAAAAAGCAAAGAGCTGAACAGAAAACAGCTCACCCTCCTCCCCTGCCCCCTGAGTCCCACAGATAAGGAGAAGCCAAGTAAATATCCCGCAATTGTGGGGGGGGGGGGGGGGGGATGGCAGTGCTGTCAGGCCCGCCGTGGGGTCTCAGCCGCCACGGGAAGAGTTTACATGGGCATCTCTCCACCCCCACTCCCAGCAAAGCACCATGATGAAAGTGAAAGCCAGAACCCTGCTCCCTCCTCCCTCTCAAGCCCCCGATCGGATTTCTTAAAGGCACAGGTCTGCCAGAAATAGCAAAGTAAGCTAGGCAACGTGTCCCAAATCTGTTGCAGTGCCTGCCGCCTGCCTTTGTGAGGGGGGGGGACAACAGAGAGTTTTCCTCACTCTCCCAGACACAACTGGCGTGGGAACTTTGCAAGCTCTTGCGAGTGCAGAGCAAAGACTTAGGTGGGGAGGGGACAAACATCCCACCTGTTTTAACTGTGTGAGAGAGAAGTGTGGTAATGTGCGCTGAAGGCAAGTGTAAGTGCCAGAGAGAGGGGGAGACTAAGTGAGGGATTGTGTATATGTGTGAGAGGGATTGGGCATGCGTGTGTGAGGGACAGAGGGAGAGTGTATGTGCAAGAGAGAGAGAGAGGAAGCCTATTAGGGGGCTGTATGAGAGAGAGATTCCCTACCCCCCCCCCCCCCCAAGCTCTCCACTTATAGGTTACAGTGGTAGGGGTTCAGTGTAGAGGGGAATGGGAGAGCAAAGGAGTTGAGGCCTGTAAGGATAGAGTGAAAGGGGTCTGAGCCTGTCCCTCCGCCACCGGGGAAGGGGGGAGGGAGTTGGGATGGCAGGACCATTACGCCTCACGAGATCCCCCTCGGCCACCGCTCCAGCTCCTACCACTGCCGCCACCTCTGGCCCTTCGGTGATGCTGGGGGGGTGGAGTGGAGCAGAGCAAAGACGTAGGAGGAGAGGGGACAAAGATCTCACCCGTTTTAATGGGCTTAACGGCTTGGACTAAATATTTTATGATTCCATTTCAATGTTTCCGATTGCATTGTTAAATTGAATTTTCATAGATTTTGATTCATTTTCATTTTGATTTAATTATTTTGTGTGACATTGCGTTGGAATTGAGCTGTGTCGTTTACCATACCGTTCATATAGTGAGTATAGTTTTATGTTTTGTTTTTTTTTCATTCTTTTTCATTTCTAGAATTATGCGGTTTACATCTAGACATAAAATTTTATATAGTGACATGTCTGCTTACTTAAACTCCACATTAAAACTACATATCCTTCATCGCAATCTGAGGTCGATAAATAAAGCACTTTTGACAATTCCTACAGTCAGGTCTGCACACTTAAGTGAAGTCAGAGCACGAGCTATCTCTGTCACTGGGCCGACTCTTTGGAACAAATTGCCCTCAGAAATATGGTTGCAAGAAAATTTGAAGAGGTTTAAGAAAGATCTTAAAACATGGCTTTTTAGACAAGCTTTTGAAATGGACAGTGATGTTTAATCTGGGTTTTTGGTAGGAGTATGTTCGTGTTCTTAATCTGTTCTTATCTGTTAATATTAATTTAGTTCTTATTTTAACTTGATCTTAATTTGATATTGTATTTTTTCATTTTATTCCTTTTATCATGTTCTTATAATATGAGCTATGTAAACCATAGAGATAGAACTTGTTCTGTGCAACGGTATATAAAAACTGTATAAATAAATAAATAAATAAATAAAAGACATGGATTGCTTCTCACATGGACAATTATATGTTGCGTGTTCTAGAGTCGGCAAACCAGACAATATCTATATCTACACAGACAATGGAACAACAAAAAATATTGTATACCCACAAGCATTGTGAAATTAACCATATTCGAAATGTGAGCTTTCTCTTTTCTTTCTTTTCCATTTAACCAGACTGAGCCACAGCAACTCGTGGCTGGGTATAGATAGTAGACATATAAATGTATGATATGTGTCAAAAAACAGACAATTAAAAGCCTCTGGAAACTTGTTTACAGTTTTGTAGTTTACAAGACCTGACTTCAAGATGATGACTGGGAGAGTCTCTAAGTTAGAAGCCCTTTCTTCATCATCAGGGGCATTGATAGATTGACCAGGGATAAAAGCAGTGCCACTGTCCAGTCTCTGAGGCTGCTACAGTAGCACTTTCTCATTGTTGCGTCCATCGGTCTCAGATGGCTTCACCCGACATGCCTCACCTCTGTTTCAGCCTTCTCCACCAGCCTCAGGAGAATGGCGTCTGTAGCGAGTTGCCGCACCCTCCAGCGTCCCCGGAGCAGCATTGGTGCGGTCTCCTGTGATTTTGACCTGAGGACTCCTAGGGGGCGCACGCACAGCTTCACATCTTGTAGTAGTGTTGGCGTGAATCTCAGGGGCGTCCCCCTCAAGTGACGTCATTGCTTCTTACTACAAAAGGTTGCCCATTTGCTGACTCTCGCCAAGTTAGCAACAGATTGGATTTCTTCCGGTCTGAAGCTGCTCTGCCTGCTTCTTCTGCTGCTAGAAGCTATCTACACCCTCCGGGGTTCTACTAACTTGGGTACCTGCTCCTCGGGGACCCTTTGCTTATTTCCAGGTGCCTATCCTGAATCCAGGTACTCGCTCCTCAAGGGCCAGTATGTCTATCCTGGTGCCTGCTACCAATTCTTCTACCTGCTGGAACACTACCTATCAGCTACAGAGAGTAAGTACTACTTCTCCCAGTCTGTTCATCTACAGTTCCTCGCTGTCCATCTGCATCGGGCCCTACACCACCATTGTGGAACAGGTCTCCTCTGCCGAGGACCACAGACTGTTGCTACATATCCTCTCTCTACTGCTCATTGGGAACTCTATCTACTCAGCTACAAGGGAGTGTGTTATAACATCTGCCAGTCAGTCTCTCCTACAGTGCCTCATTGGATATCTGCATCAAGACCTCATCCCACCATTGTGGGATGGGTCTCCTCCGCCGAGGATCACAGACTGTTGCTATCGGATCCACTCTCTACCTCCATCTCTGGTGAACCATTCAAGCTGCATAATAAAAATATATTCTCTGTATTTGTAAATCTGAGTCTAGCCTGGTGCTAGTTCCCTATGGGGCTCCTCCCCGTGGGAGACACTATCACTGTTGCCCCTAAGAATCCACCAAACACCTCGATATCATAACACTCATTCTCTTTAAAACCCAACAGGAACATACTGTGGGATATAAAAACATAAAACAAAAAAAAAAGTGTTGGGTCAGAACAATGGTCCATTCAGTTCAACATCCTATATCTGACAGTAGCCTAGCTAGGTTATTTAAAAGTACCCAGGAGATCCTAGTAGGGAGATCCATGCATCAGCGGAAGAATCTGTGTATTTGAGGCCTTCTGAAAATTTGCTTGGCCCAGTCAGAGGCTATTTAAGTGCATATATGCTGATTTTACATGCACAAATCCCAGTTTTTGAAAATTCTATAAATTGGAGAAATGGAGATACATATTGGAAAACCAACTTGCAGCTCTGCTGCTTACTTCTAGATATCTGTGCTTTCACTTGTCAAAAGGTCACAACAGTACTTGACCTACAATATGAAAATGAATATGAAAGAAAAACAGGACAAATGTAGACATGATAAATAGGAAAAGAGGAAAAATCCTTGAATAAGGAGATGCCATATAAAGAAAAAAAAAGGACCTGGCCTTAAGATTAAAATTTCATTCATATTTCTAAAGATAATAACTTGGAATGTGGATAATGGAATTCTGCTTTACAGAATACAAATGATAATTTCAGCATGAATTTTTCCAAATGAACTTATAAGCTTTCTTCTGCAATCACAAAACTACAAGTGTTTAAATGACCTTGAAAAGCTTACAGACTTGAAGCCCATTTCAAAAATATATCTAAAACATACCTTTGAAAAACATTTTAGTAATGCATATTACTTCTTTAAACATCTGTTTAAAGAAGTAATATGTTAGAGTGTTTTGTAGATTAAAAAAAAAAAAGTAGCCAGAAGCTAGAAATAAGCTAGGAGCAGTGTATACCTAAGTAAAAAGATTGAAAAGTTCAGCACTCACCTTGGAAAGGTATTAAGGTAGTGTAATTTGGTTTGATTAGGTAGCAATATTTGTTAATCAAGAGAGCAGTGAGTCACTCTGGCTGACTAACTGAAGTGTTAAGGTTGTGTGATTGATTTGATTAAGTACCATCATTAGTTAATCAGAACAGCAGAGAGTCACTCAGGACAACTAACTGTAGTGTAAATCTCCAAATGGATTGTTTTGCACTAATTTACCTTAGAAGTACAATATATATTGCAAGGGAAGAGCTCAGTAACCCACAATCCATTGGGAGCACTGAGAGGAGAGGATCACCTTGCTGGTGGTTGAAAGGAATCAGTAGGTTTTTGCTTGGGAAATTTTCTTTTTTTAAAAGTATTGGGATGAAGTTAACTATTTGGGAATATTATTTAGTGTGTTTGTGTGTGTTTGTGCTTTTAATAGTAAGGCAGGAAATAAACTGAAGTTAGACTGTTTCTATTTTTAAATAATCAGTCAGTAAGGCAGCTAATAAGCAGTAGTTTGTGTGTTTATTTTTAATAGTCTGTAATGTAGCTAATAAGCAGAAGTTAGAGTGTTTGTATATATATATATAAAAAAAAAAAGTAGCCAGAAGCTAGAAATAAGCTAGGAGCAGTGTATACCTAAGTAAAAAGGTTGAAAAGTTCAGCACTCACTTTGGAAAGGTGTTAAGGTAGTGTGATTTGGTTTGATTAGGTATCAACATTTGTTAATCAAGAGAGCAGTGAGTCATTGTGGCTGACAACTGAAGTTAGACTGTTTGTATCCAGACAGTGAGGTTCCAATAATAAGAAAAGTAGTCCAAGTGCCTGTAACTAAAAACTCACCTGAGCTAAAAAATTCTAACTTATCCCTATCAAGTAAAAAGCAGAATGAAAATATAAAACAAAAAACAAACTTTGAAATGTTTGTATGCTAATGCCAGAAGTCTAAGAAGTAAGATGGGAGAATTAGAATGTATAGCAGTGAATGATGAAATAGATTTAACTGGCATCTCACAGACATGGTGGAAAGAGGATAACCAATGGGATAGTGCTATACCGAGGTACAAATTATATCTCAATGACAGAGAGGAGCACCCGGGAGGCGTTGTGGTGCTTTATGTCCGGGATGGCATAGAGTCCAATAGGATAAACAGCCTGCATGAGACTAAATGCACAATCAAATCTTTATGGGTAGAAATCCCTTGTGTGTTGAGGAAGACTATAGTGATAGGAGTATACTACCATCCACCTGGTCAAGATGGTGAGACAGACAGTGAAATGCTAAGAGAAATTAGGGAAGTTAACCAAATTGGTAGTACGGTAATAATGGGAGATTTCAATTACCCCAATATTGACTGGGTAAATATATCATCGGGACATGCTAGAGAAATAATGTTCCTGGATGGAATAAATGACAGCTTTATGGAGCAATTGGTTCAGGAACTGACAAGAGAGGGAGCAATTTTAGATCTAATTCTCAGTAGAGCACAGGATTTGGTGACAGAGGTAACGGTGGTGGGGCCACTTAGCAATAGTGATCATAATATGATCAAATTTGAATTAATGACTGGAAGGGGGGCAGTAAGCAAGTCCACGGCTCTCGTGCTAAACTTTCCAGGGGGGGAAACTTTGATAAAATGAGAAAAATAGTTAGAAAAAACTGAAAGGAGCAGCTACAAAGGTACAAAGTGTGCAAGAGGTGTCATCATTGTTAAAAAATACCAACCTAGAAGCACAGTCCAGATGAATTCCACACATTAAGAAAGGAGGAAAGAAGGCAAAATGATCACCGGCATGGTTAAAGGGGGAGGTGAAAGAAGCTAAAATTTTCATTCAAAAATTGGAAGAAGGATCTAACAGAAGAAAATAAGATAATGCATAAATGTTGGCAAGTTAAATGTAAGACATTGATAAGACAGGTTTAGAGAGGCAAAAACTCACAGTAAAAACCCTTTTTAAATATATCTGAAGGAGAAAGCCTGTAAGGGAGTCAGTTGGACCGTTAGATGATTGAGCGGTTAAAGGGGCAATTAGAGAAGATAAAGCCATTGCGGAAAGATTAAATTATTTTTTTGCTTCAGTGTTTACTGAAGAGGATGTTGGGGAGATACCTGTATCAGAGAAGGTTTTCATGGGTAATGATTCAGATGGACTGAACCAAATCATGGTGAACCTAGAAGATGTGGTAGGCCTGATTAACAAACTGAAGAGTAGTAAATCACCTGGAATGGATGGTATACACCCCAGGGTTCTGAAGGAACTCAAAAATGAAATTTCAGACCAATTAGTAAAAATTTGTAACCTATCATTAAAATCATGCATTGTACCTGAAGACCGGAGGGTGGAACCAGGGGCAATCCTGGAAACTACAGACCAGTTAGCATGATTTCAGTGCCAAGAAAAATAGTGGAAAGTGTTCTAAATATCAAAATCAAATATAGAAAGACATGGTTTAATGGAGCAAAGTCAGTATGGCTTTACCCAAGGCAAGACTTGCCTCACAAATCTGCTTTATTTTTTTGAAGGAGTTAATAAAAATGTAGATAAAGGTGAACCGTTAGATGTAGTATATTTGGATTTTCAGAAGGTGTTTGACAAAGTTCCTCATGAGAGGCATCTAGGAAAAGTAAAAATTCATGGGATAGGTGGTGATGTCCTTTCGTGGATTACAAACTGGTTAAAAGACAGGAAATAGAGAGTAAGATTAAATGGACAATTTTCTCAGTGGAAGGGAATGGGCATTGGAGTGCCTCAGAGATCTGTATTAGGATCCGTACTTTTCAATATATTTATAAATGATCTGGAAAGAAATATGATAAGTGAGGTAATCAAATTTGCAGATGATACAAAATTGTTCAGAGTAGTTAAATCACAAGCAGATTGTGATAAATTGCAGGAAGACCTTGTGAGACTGGAAAATTGGGCATCCAAATGGCAGATGAAATTTAATGTGGATAAGTGCAAGGTGTTGCATTTAGGAAAAAATAACCCATGCTATAGTTGTTGTGAGTAAGCTGTTTAGTGGACCCTTGGGCCGACCTGTGAGAAACTGGGGAGAGGTGTACTATAGTCTCTAGTGAGTGACAGGTCGGGAGGCGGATACCAGGCAGGAGCTGGACGTGAGCTTCACCCTGGAAGCCAGTACTCCCCCGGGAGGAGCCCGTAGGAGCCCAGCCACTGGGACTTAGGTGATTCACCCTGGAAGCCGGTACTCCCCCGGGAGGAGCCCGTAGGAGCCCAGCCTCTGGGACTTAGGAGATCACGGAAGCTGGAGCTGGAGCAGGCAGGCAGGGATCAGGAGTCAGGCAGGAACTGGCGCAAGCTGGAACTGAAGCAAGTGGGAACTGAAGCAGGGCTGGCTACAGGAGCTGAAGCATGACCGGCTACTAGAACCAGACAGGAGCTGAAGCGGGACTGGCTACTGGAACCAGACAGGAACTGAAGTAGGACTGGCTACTGGAATCAGACAGGAGCTGAAGCAGGACTGGCTACTGGAACCAGACAGGAACTGAAGCAGGACTGGCTACTGGAAGCAAGCCAGACAGAAGCAGGACTTGGACACGAAGCGAAACAAGTCTCAGGCAGGAACGGAGTTGCTAATGCAATAGCACACTCCGGGACACGGCGCAACAGAGAACCGCAAGGAACCCCATTGCAAGGCAAAGTCCTGGGCTCCGCGGCAGCCTTATATAGGCCACGGAATCTGACGTCACGGATAGGGCGGAGTCTTCAGTGGCGGGAAATGGCCTTCATAAGCGCGGCTTGCGCGCGCGTGCACGCCTAGGGAGAAGGCGTCCAGGCAGGGCTTCTCAGCGGCGTCCCCCCGCGGGGATGCTGCAAAACAGGCCGCAGATCCTCGGAGATGGGCCGGGACCAAGGAGGTAAGGGCCTAGTCAAGGCTGCCGCGACTGGGACCACAACAATAGTTACACAATGTTAGGTTCCATATTAGGAGCTACCACCCAAGAAAGAGATCTAGGCGTCATAGTGGATAACACATTGAAATCATCGGTTCAGTGTGCTGCAGCAGTCAAAAAAGCAAACGGAATGTTGGGAATTATTAGAGAGGGAATGGTGAATAAAACGGAAAATGTCATAATGCCTCTGTATCGCTCCATGGTGAGACCGTACCTTGAATATGGTGTACAATTCTGGTCGCCGCATCTCAATAAAGATATAGTTGCATTGGAGAAGGTACAGAGAAGGGAAATCAAAATGATAAAGGGAATGGAACAGCTCCCTTATGAGGAAAGACTATAGAGGTTAGGACTTTTCAGTTTGGAGAAGAGATGGCTGAGGTGGGAAATGATAGAGGTGTTTAAAATCATGAGAGGTCTAGAACAGGTTAATGTGAATTAGTTATTTACTCTTTTGGATAACAGAAAGACTAGGAGGCAGTCCATGAAGTTAGCATGTGGCACATTTAAAACTAATTGGAGAAAGTTCTTTTTCACTCAACGTACAATTAAACTCTAGAATTTGTTGCCAGAGGATGTGGTTAGTGCAGTTAGTATAGCTGTGTTTAAGAAAGGATTGGATAAGTTCTTGGAGGAGAAGTCCATTACCTGCTATATGACTTAGAAAATAGCCACTGCTATTACTAGCAACAGTAGCGTGGAATAGACAGTTTTTGGGTACTTGCCAGGTTCTTATGGCCTGGATTGGCCACTGTTGGAAACAGGATGCTGGGCTTGATGGACCCTTGGTCTGACCCAGTATGGCATATTCTTATGTCACATTGTCACTTCATATGACTGTCATTTGATGGTTTAAAGTATTCAAAACACTAAGGGCATCAGCAATCTCCACCAATTTTCTCACTCTCATCTACTAACAATCATTTGGACCTTCATCGTTACCACTCCTTCTCTGATTTATGCTTTTGTGCAATAGAGAAGACAATGCCCCATTGGAATGGTGGAGATTTTCTATCAAATTGTTGTGCTTGGAGCAACAGTTGATACAATGTCTCCAATTCATGGAACCAGTAGGACTTAATTCTGATAGGAACATTGACAAATCCCAATGATTATACAAGTATGAAATGGTTTACAGTTTTGGTATTGAGTTGCCTTTTCATTCTTACAAATATTTGAGAACTTTCTTACACAAAGCCGATTATCCAAATGACAGTGAAGTTCCATTTGACTGGATTGAGTGGAGAGGGACAGGTTAGTGGAGGAGTAGCCTAGTGGTTAGAGCAGTGGGCTATGAACCTGGAGAGTCCTGCTGTTGCTCCTTGTGACCTTGGGCAAGTCACTTTACCCTCCATTGCTTCAGGTACAAACTTAGGGGAGTCATTTATCAAAGTGCTATATGGTGTTTTTGCATGCAAAAAACACCTTTAATGCATGTGAAAGCACCATAATGCATGGTGTGTTGCAAATGAGAGAATATTGGGCTGGGCTCACAGTTTTGCATGGCTTTAACTACACTTTTTTCATTTGTGTAAAGTTCTGCAATAGGGCTTTATTGTGTGTTGTGATGTTTTTGCAAATGCTGTTTTAAGCTCCTGGACAGCCAGCATAGCTATCAGGGCCTGCCCACCACCACCACTGGGGGGGGGGGGGGGGGGGGGGGGGGGGGGGAGAAGGAGGGAGAGAGAGAGAAAGAGAGACCATAATGCCCTCACGCTAGATACATATTTATATCTCTATGGGAGGCCCACCTAGTAACTCGAGGTGAGGTTTAGGTATTAGTGTAGGGATTAGGGGCCACTTTGACAATCAAAGTGAGACGTACAAACAGAACAGTGCTCTCTTGTAAAGATTTGATGACCTTTGGAGTGAGGAAACTCACTCCACGATGAGATTTGTACAATGTTCTCTCAACCTAGCATGATGTTTCCCAGGAAGACCTGCACTGCTGCTCCTGTTAGTGCCTTCTGTTAGGAAGGAAAAACAAGGTGGAGAGAGGAGGAAAAAGGAGGGAAAAGTAGAGGGTGTCAGTGAGGAGGTTAAGGAAAGAGATGGGATGGAAGAAGAGTGAATGGGAGTGAGGGGTGAGTGACACTGGGAAGAAAAGGGGAGAGTGTGAGTGAAAAAGGAGGCAAAAGAAGGAGAGTGTGAGTAAAAGGTAAAGCAAAGGATTGAATGACTGAGGGGGAACCAAAGAGATATGAATGGAGAGAAGGGAAGAGGTCAAGACTAAAAGAAAGTAAGGGAAGTGGGAGTATGAGTGAAGGGAGGGGATAGAGAGTGTATGAGCATGTGTGAGAACATGTGTGTGACAAAGAAACTAAGAAAGCACAAGTGTGTGTGTGTGTGTGTGTGTGTGTGTGTGTGTGTGTGTGTGAGGGTGCATGTGAGAGAAAAATAGAGCATATGTGTATATATATGAACATGTGTGCGAGAAAAGAAAGTTTGTGCCTCCTTCTCTTCTTAGTAATCCACAACAATCTCAGGGTTACTGGAAATCAATAATTCTCAGGTATGGAGAGTGGGAAAAATATTCTTTAGCCTTAATTTGACTGTATATTATGTGATATGTCTACTATTTTAAAATATTTTACTGTTTTTTGTGAAAAATTACAAGTACAATTATCAGATATTATTCTGTTTTCAAATAATATTTTCATTAGTATGACTTACTGTTATTATTGATCTTTTATATTTCTCGATTTTATTTTATAATGAATGTTTCTGCTTCTATTTTTCCATTGTTACATTGTATGCAAAGTCTGCTTTATAGTTTCCAGTTTAGTTTTGTCTGCATATTTCTATTTCTAATATATTTATTTACTAAAATGCCTTTTTGAAACTAAGCTACTACTGTATTTGGTGAGGGTCTGCCTGTGTGACTGAGAAGAGTCTGCTAGCATGAAGTTTCTGTGTAGGGATATATAGTAGCTTACCCCTAGATTCATCAAACTGCTATAAATTTCATGTGACAGAGAGAGAAAAAACCACTATAGGAGGGTCATCTAGTAACTTGAGGTGAAATTTTGGTGATGTTTAGGATTTGGGGGCAGCTTTACATGCACAGTCAGACGTACAAACTGCACAGTACACATCAGTGAAGATTTGATATGATTTGGAATGAGGGAAAAAAACACAAAGATGAGATTTCTACAATGTTCTCTTGCCCTAGCTTGATAGCACCCCAAACCCTAGATCACGACCAAAACCTCACCTCGAGTTACTATATGACCCTCTTATAGTGGTATAAATAGAAGACAAATATGTGTACCACCCCAGAGGTGCTCCTCTCTCTCTCTTCTCTTCCCTTCCCCCCTGAAACATGATTCACAATAAATATCACAAATTCCATTTTGGGCATATTGCACAGCTTAACACCAGGGAAAAAGGTTACTTTTTCCGGCATTAAATGTGCATTACACTATTGCATACAACACTAAACATCTCTCATTTTCATAAACCTTGCCAAAACTCCTCCCCTTTGACTAATTTTCAGAATTGGCATATGCATTGCACGATGTGAAACATAACGCATGGTTAAGGTATTATCATGGGCATTAACACCCTAACGCATTTGATTAATGACCCTGTTAGCTTGTTCTTATAACCAGTCCCCAAGTTGGGTACTTTATCCTTCACTTTCTTTTTTACTTGCCATACTGGTCAGACCAAAGTTCCATCAAGCCCAGTATCCTGTTTCCAACAGTTGCCAATCCAGGTCACAAGTACCTGGCAGGATCCCAAGGGGTAGAGAGATTCTAAGCTGCTTATCCCAAAAATAAGCAGTGCATTTATGCAACTCAACTTTAATAATGGTTAATGGACTTTTCCTCCAAGCCTTTTTTAAATGCAGCTACATTAACAGCTTTTTACAACATCCTCTGGCAACAAATTCCAGAGCTTAATTTTGCATTGAATAAAAAAATATTTTCTCTTATTAGTTTTAAATGTATTACCTGGTAACTTCGTTGCGTGTCCCCTGGTCTTTGTACTTTCTGAAAGAGTAAATAACTAATTAATGTTTACTCACTCCATTCCATTGCTTATTTTATAGCCCTCATTCATATCTCCCCTTCTCATTCATATCTTCTCCAAACTGAAGAGTCATAACCCCTTTAGCCTTTCTTCATAGGGGAATTGTTCCATCCCCTATATTTATTTATTTATTTATTTATTTATTTCACATTTTTCTATACCGAGCTTCATGGTTGAATACCATATCAGATCGGTTTACATCGAACGAGGGATAGAAACTTGTAACCAAAAAACAGAACAATAAGTTATAATCAGAAAGAGAGCAAGAAAGTTACATTGAACAAGGACTATAAACTTGGAGGCTTTACAGCTTGGAAGTAAATAGAGTAAAAAAAGGCCCGAGCAGGGCCGTAACTTAAAACACAAAAGTCATAATGAGCTCAGTTCGAGCAAGATAGTTTAATTGCGGAGGTATTGGATAAGAGGCATCTCACGGAGAGGCATGGTTCCATGGCTCGTGAGTAGGATGGTAGATTATTGTGTGTCTGAAGGATCCGAGAAGGCTAGTCGGAACAGCCAAGTCTTAAGTTTTTTTTTTTGTTTTTTTTTAACACGCGTCCAACCCCTTGAACCTAATAGCGCCCGCAACATACAAATGCATGTTGATGGCCCTATTAGGTATTCCCGCGCGATTCAGAAAACAAAATGTGCAGCCAAGCCACACATTTTGCTTTCAGAAATTAGCGCCTACCCAAAGGTAGGCGCTAATTTCTTCGGGCACTGGGAAAATGCACAGAAAAGCAGTAAAAACTGCTTTTCTGTGTGCCCTCCGACTTAATATCATAGCAATATTAAGTTGGAGGTCGTGAAAGTTTCCAAAAGTAAAAAAATAATAATAATTTGAAGTCGGCCTGCGGCTGTCGAGTCGAAAACCGGACGCTAAATTTTGCCTGCGTCCGGTTTCCGAGCCTGTGGCTCTCAGCAGGCTCGAGAACCGACGCTGGCGAAATTGAGCGTCAGCTGTCAAACCCGCTGACAGCCGCCGCTCTGGTCCAAAAGGAGGCGCTAGGGATGCGCTAGTGTCCCTAGCGTCTCCTTTTACCTGTTTTTACTGCTGGGCCTAATTTGAATAGTGAATCACACGTACAGGAGAGTGGCCTGTGCGCATGCCAGGAGAGCGGGCGTTTGCCCGCTCTCCAGCGGACTTTACTGTATCGGCCCATTAGAGATGACACGTTAGTGGCCCGAGTCACGGGATACACCGGAGAGGATCCCGCCATAAGGCAGGTATAGTAGGTCTGTGGAGTCAAGGTACTCACAGATTGGAAGCTCCAATAGAGTTCCCGGGAAACGGGAACAGATAGCAGTCGAAGGCAGGAGGCCCTCTGTGGAGCAGATAGCCAGAGACAAGGAAGTGCCCCCAAGAAGCAGGTACCCAGAGCATCTCACGCTGAAGTGCAGCAACTGGAACAGGAAGTCCGTAAGGGTGAAGCGGATTCAGCAACAAGGGAACTCTTTGCTAACTCGTCAATAGGCAAGGGTCTGCCAGCTTAAGTATAGCAGAGTGAAGACCTCATCTGGAGGGGACACCCTTGAGGTTCCCGCCATGACGTGCTTAAGACTGGCCTGTGTTTGCACACGCCTAAATGATCCTGAAGGCAAGATGGCGGTCAGCAGCGCCCATGCTGACCTGGGAACACCAGGAGGGTTGGCGGTAGCTGGCAGATACTGCCTCTCTCCCCAATGATGACAAGGCAGCAAAGAACGAGGTGAGCATTAGTGGTCGCGGCCGTCTGCGACCGACGGGCGTAACACAGGATAGGTCTTAACCCCCTTGATTTCTTGAAGATAAGGAAATAGGAATAAAACACCTTGTTGAATTCTTCATAAGGCATAGATTCTATCGACCACTGACTGAAAAGTGATTCTATCTGAAGGTGAAGTTGGGTCAAGTGAGATGGATCAAGATTGAAGGCTAAATACTGGTGAAGCAGTGGTGATCTTCCTCCAATCAAAGAGTAAGTGGATCTTTCCACCTGCCAGATGAGCTGAGGTCTGCGGATCGAGACTCATCAAAGACTAGACTCCAGCTTTGACTGGGACTGTTGAAGTGTCTTAGCTGATTTTAATGATAGAGTATAGATTACTAATAGTAGGTGTGCAATTTCATTTTTCAGTTCTTTCAGAATTCGGGAATGTATACCGTCTAGTGATTTGCTACTATTTATTTTGTCAATTTGCTCGATTACTTTTTCTAGGTTCACTGAGATTTATTTCAGTTCCTCTGAATTATCACCTCTAAATATCATTTCTGGCATGGGAATCCAACTTACATATTCCTCAGTAAAGATCAAAGCAATTAATTTAATTAATCTCTTTGCTATGGACTTGTTTTCCCTTAGTGCCCCCTTCTACCTTTTACTCTTTACCCATTTTACTCCTTTTGCAGAACATATAGATTAGACATGGTTTGATGGGATACAGCCAAGATGGATTTACACAAGGAAAGTCTTGCCTCGACAATTTGCTACATTTTTTTAAGGGATTGATAAACATGTGGATAATGGAGAGACATGTACCGAGGATGCCATGTGACCTAGCAGTATGAGGAAGTGACGAGCAGTTGAAGATTTTTGAGTCTGTAAAAGATGTGCCAGAGAGGCCAGGGTGAAAGCCCGATCCTGAGAGAGGAAGGCTTTCACCTCTATTGTGTCGGGGTCGGCTCCTATAAAAGATAGTTCCATCTCAAACCCTATCTTGGATTTGGGATAGTTGATTAGAAACCCTAGGGTGGTCAGGGTATGGATAGTGAGACGAAAGGATGCTAATGCGACTTGTTGAGTCGGGGCCCTTATCAACCAATTGTCCAGATAAGGGTAGACATGGACACCCTGACTCCTGAGAAAGCCTGCAACTACCACGAGACACTCATGGAGCAGACGTAAGGCCGAATGGCAGTACATGGTACTGAAACTGATAAGGAACGGCCAGGAATCGCAGGAATTTGTGATGAGACGGAAGAATTGAGATGTGTGTGTATGCTTCCTGGAGATCTAGAGAGAATAGCCAATCTCCCTTTTGAAGGAGAGGAAGTAGAGATCCCAAGGTTACCATATTGAGATCATTTAAGAAAGAAACTTAGGTTACCTATTACTGAAACAATAGTTTCAGTAATAGGTAACCTACAAGATTATGTATCATGGCCTATTCCTATGGACTAAGAGGATGCAATGCTGGATTGCCCTTGTCTTTTAGAAAATCTTCCAATTGAGCAGGGTCAAAGAAAATAAACTTGCATGTTTATACTTGCAAGTAAACTGTAAAACAAAACTTGCACCCAAAGCAATTATTCTTCTTAGAAGGAAACATTTTTCTCCTTTGCTGCATTTCCCTCTGAACATCAGGAAACACAGCTTATCTTTTGTCCAAAAAAATACTTTTCTTCCTATGGAAAAACAATCTTAATATAAATTGTTTGTCAGATTCAAATGTAAAGTTCACTAACAAAGTTGCCCTATCTGTAACTTCAGACTGAGACTGCTCAAGAAAAGCAGTGAAATCTAAAGATTCAGCAGGCATATCATTGGACCGGATTTTAAAACCTGCGCGCTACCTGTCGCACACAAATGTATGCCCGGTTTTATAACATGTGCGTGCAGCCACGCGCATTTATAAAACCCAGGGTTGGCGCGCGCAAGGGGGTGCACAATTGTGCACTTTGCATGTGCCAAGCCGCGCTGCCTTCCTCTGTTCCCTCCCAGGCCGCTCCAAAATCGGAACAGCCTGGGAGGGAACTTTCCTAACCCCCCACACCATCTTCCCTTCCCCTAACTCTCCCGCCCCCCAGCCCTAAGCTAAATCCCCATAAAAAATTAACTTACATGTTACGCCTGCCTTGGGCAGACGCAAGCTGCGTGTGCTGTCCAAGTGCCGGCGCGTGATCCCGGGCACAGCGGCAAATGGCCACTGTGTCCGGGGGTAGGGCAGCTCCGCCCCTGCCCTACCCCCGGACCTCCCCGCCCACTCCCCACCCCTTTTTGCAAGACCCAGGATTTACAGGCGACCCGGGGCTTTACGCACGCTGCCGGGCCTTCTGAAAATAGGCCTGGCATGCGTAGGGCTTTTAAAATCTGCCCCATTACTTCTAACATTTTGAGCAGAGGTGTTAGTAGAACGACCTGAAAAATAGAGGATCTTCTCAAATTACACCAGGCCCTCTTTAGAAAGCTTCAAATTGCCAGCATTAAATTTCTTCAGTATCTCAATTAGTGAAATTAGAAAGCATCTGGGGAAATTTAAAAATCTCAAGTTTAACCTGTGCATGTAATTTCCCATGTTTTCAATTCATCTATGTAAGAAAATATTATTTTTTACAGGAATAGCATTAGTATTATGTAAAATTGCACACTTAGTAGAATTTTTCTGTAGTTTTCAACTATGCTCCTTAATACTCTGTGAACACACATTTACCTGATTAGTAACATTACTGCTGAAAAGAAAAAAGCCTCAAGAGTTGGTTGTGAGAGAGTACAGGTTGTACCTGGCGCAGTTGGGTAAACCCTAATAGTCCCCTTCCTCTTCTTACCCATTACAAATCCTGAGCTTTAAGAAATATGAGAAGGACCAAACCAAAAAGGCACAAAAGGGCATGCCCCTTTGGTATAGTGCAAGATGTTAAATAGTCTCACCAGGATGATGTCAGCAGCTCCACCACTGTAGGGACACAGTCTCACAGGGCCGCACTATATTAGAAGTTATTACCCAGGAAAAAGATCTGGGCATCATTGTAGACAATACATTGAATTGCTTGACTCAATGTGTGGTGGCGGTCAAAATAGCAAACAGAATGTTTAGAATTAATGGGAAAGGTATGGAGACTAAAACAGAGAATATCATAGTATCTCTATATCGCTCCATGGTGAGACCTCACTTAGAGAACTGTGTGCAATTCTGGTCGCTGCATCTCATAAAAATATAATTAAACTGTAAAATGTGCAGAGAAGGACAACCAAAATGATAAAGGAGATGGAACAGCTCCCCAATGGGTTAAGGCTAAAGAGGTTAGGGCTGTCAGCTTGCAGAAGAGAAGACTGATAGGGGATATGATAGAGGGCTATAAAATCATGAATGGTATAGAATGGGTAAATATGAATTCGTTATTTACTCTTTCAAAAAATGCAAAGACTAGGGGGCACTCCGTGAAGTTAGTAAATAGCACATTTAAAACAAACTGAAGAAAATTCTTTTTCACTCAATGTACAATTAATCTCTGAAATTCATTGCCAGAGGATATGGTAAATGCAGTTAGCACTGATGGATTTAAAAAAAGGTTTGGACAAGTTCCTACAGGAGAACCATAAACTGTTGTCAACCAGGTAGACTTGGAGAAAGCCACTACTTATCCCAGGATGTTAGCAGCATGGGATCTGTCTCTACTCTTTGGGATCTTCCCAAGAACTTGTGACCTGGATTGGCCACTTTTGGTAACAGGATACTGCACTTGATGGACCTTCGGTCTGACTTAGTACGGCAATTCTTTTGTTCTTTTTATATGATTGAAAAGAAAATGAAAACAGCATGCCTAATCACATCAGGCTTAATCAGACAACAAAGTAGAAAGCACAGAGCATGGAGAACAATATTTCCTTGTATTTTGTTTTCTTTATAAGTTCAGGCAACCTTAAAATACAATATGGTTCAGTTTTGAGGATTAAAATTGTATTCTTCAAAGAAGAATATTTATCATATTTAATAAATTTAAAGTATTTAGATGGTAATAATATTTATTATAGCTTGGCTTCTTATATGTATATTATGATAAAAGGGGTTTTATATAAAGAGAGTAGTTTTGTCTTTAAATTAATAATATTTATAACACTACCAAAACGGTTCAGATAATTTGAATGGGTTTCGTGTCAGCATGAACAAAGATAAATTAGAAGAAATAAACTGAAATATTAACATGCTTTTTCTATAAAATGTCTTCATGGATACCTGATAAGGAAGATTTTTGTGTTTTTGCAACGATCTGTATAAACAAGACTATTATTGTTTCTATAGAAAGTTTTAAACCTACAAAAGTTGTAATTTTACCCTAATAATGGCCATTAATATGCATAGATATGTCTAACGTATTTAACAGCCAATCTTAATGAGATGCAAATGAGGCATGCATTTACCACAGTCAATAAAGTACATAAAAGTACATGATAATGTGGTTGCTAACAAAACATAACTGCACATCCCCAAAGTGAAGTAAAGTTTTTTTGTCTTAATAAGTCTATTACATTTTGCATGTTTTAATGTGCATGACTTTTCACTGCTCTAATGTAATTTGCATACGTTTGCATTACCTCATTAGCATAGATTTTGCCTTAACATGCATTAACTTCTTGTGATAGACAATGCAAGCGTTTGATGAGCCTTACTGACTGCATTACTATTAATGCAGCTTTGTACCTTGGTATCTTAGTGTAATGTCTCTTCCATTCCAATGCCAAACGTTTTTCAGGAACAGAGTTTAAGATAAATAAAGATGTGTGCAGATGTGCTGTATCCCATTGAAGGCTTTTTCTTTATCCACAGTATTAAAATTAAAAATATAATGAGAGGGACTGAGAATCAGTGAGCAAGCTATTCTTATACAGTAAACTGCCCCTCCCTCCCTTTGATGGAGTGGAGGAATAGCCATTAGCCAAGTGCTTACAGCAACAGGGTGAGTAATGGGGAAGCTAGGGTTCAAACCCCACTGATGCTCCTTGTGACCTTAGGCAAGTCATTTTACCCTCCATTTCCTTAAAGGTACATTTTCAAAACATTACATCAGGGGCAGTTCTATAATGGGGCAGGGTGAGGTGGCCACCTCAGGAGGAAACATTTTAGAGTGGCTAAAAGTGCCCTCCAAAACGCTGAGTGGCCGCCTCCCCCTGCCTCCTGATACATATTTAGCTAAACAATCTAGGCCCACAATTTGTGACTACTGCGGGACCAGCCCAGGTTGGGGGGCAGGGCAGACAGAAAAAGAAAGAAGAGGGCTGTGCATCAGATGACCGAGAGCAGGAGGGAGACCTTTCAGTTGCTGTTCCTTCACCTTTGCCGGTCCCATGGTAGGCAAAACTCACGGAGCTAGCACTTCCTTTACGTGTGACTGAGGTGAGGTATCCTGCTAGTGTGAAGTTTCTGTAGTAGATTTATAGCAGCCTGGCTTTTTTTATTTTATTAATAGGCAGTGTATTGGTGATCAGGGCCTGGTGTAATATTTGCAATGTTGCCTTTTCATAGGTAAGGTTTTTACTTTTTGAATGAATGCTGGTTTTTTTTAGTATGGAAGGCTTACTATATGTAACTGTAATTCAGTTTACTCAGGGCTTTCTGAGGACAAAGCCCACACCCAACATGCATTACAATAGCCTTAACACCATATGCATTCCAAGTGTGTTTTTTGCTTTTCTGCAGGGTTTTCTGGCTGGCACATAGCAATGCATGTAAAAATAATATATATGTTATTGTGATATCTTTACCTCAGAAGACTGTATTTTGAATGTCCTTTTTCATGTAAAATCAGTTATTATAATGCAGAATTTGTAATTGTGGGTGGTGAGGGCATTTGGGGAGGGGGGGGGGGGGGCTGAGAAGGCTGTACAGGGCCTAGTCTGCCTTATGCCCTTGCAATCGCAGGGGGAGAGTGCGCCACACACACAGACCACCACCATTTACCTATCTCCCACTTCTCCAGGGGGAAAATGCTGGGGAAAGGTGGGAGGCAGGGTTCCTGGGAGTATGGTGGGTTTGCTTCCTAGAAACATTATCACTCTGCCCCTCCTCTGGGAACCCTGGCCCCCTTCCCTTCCGCAACATTTCAAATTGCTAAAAGGGCCAGACCTCCTAGAGACTCCCCTTTTGATGATTTGACCTATGCAGGATGAGGTGGGGGTGGGGGTGGGGCTGCGGGAGCGCCATCTCATCCCTCACCTCAGGCAGCACATTCTCTTGAGCCACCCCTACATTACATGCATAGGAATTAGCATAATACACACATAAGTATCTACCTTATAAATGGGCCATGACCGACGGCCCGCACATGCGCAGTAGAGCTGCGCTCTACTGCGCATGTGCGGGCAAGGATGTCGGTCTTAGCCAGCGTAAAAAAAAACAAAACATGGCGGCGTCTGGTGGCAGTGGCAGCGATGGCGGCGTCGGGTGGCGGCGGCGGGTGGCAGTGGTGTCGGGTGGCAGCGGCGGCAGCGGGTGGCAGCTGCGACGGCGGGTGGCAGCGGCGGCGGCGG
>NC_042616.1:631293928-631381900 GCF_901001135.1 Rhinatrema bivittatum
TCTTCTATCTTCTCATTTAAATGAGTCATCCTAGTTCCTCCAACCTTTCATCACCATTTGTTTTAAACTGTTTCTCTGGAACATTTGTTATGTACTTCTAAGGCTCAGCATCTTTTGACAGAACGAAGCCTACGTTTGCACTCAATATTTTAGCAGTGGCCCAATAGTGTTTATCATCTCTAAGGTGAGCTCCAAGAGGGGCAACATTCAAACGGTGCGCAGACGTGTAAAGTCTGCAGGTACTTTTTACTTTGTCAATTCATAAAGGGAAAACTTTTCCTTTCAAAAGTGAGTTGGAACAAGTGCGCATACACACCTGTACCTGAGCATATGTTTTCCTCTGAAATTTACGTACATGCTTTTTAAAATCAAAAAATGCCCCAAGAAATGCCTCATCTACCTGCAGGTAAAATATGCATGAAGTGGCATTATATGTGTACTTTTACCTGTAGCTAGGGTAAACAATTTTCACATACCCCATTTCTGCGGGTAAGGCACTTTGCCCTCCAAATGTGAGCTTGAAAAGCAAATTGTTATAAATTACAAAGACATTCGTTAATACATTTTTCATCAAATGAGCACCATGCTTACATACCAACTCTGCACGTGCAATTTAACTGAAGATTTTGAACACTTTGAATTAATTACTATACCTCTTTTACACGTCAATTTAATAAACATGCACACAGGCACATTTTAATTCCATAGCCTAACCTTTTCAGAAAGTCTAGTTCATAGGGCTTGCCCTTTTCTCGTTCTTTGGTACAGTACACTGTTTGTTTTTTTAATAACTTTATTCATTTTACATACACAGTAGAAAATTCAACACATCCATTAACATTCAATATAAGTCAACAATGGGATTCTCACCCCCTCCCATCTCCTCCCCCCCCCCAAACAGGAGCATCCCAACCAAAATGAAGCAGAACTTCATGCCCACAAATCTTCATTACTGACAGCAGACCTAGTGACAGCACATAAATTATTGGCAGCATCTAAGTGAATCTTTTACAAAGCAGGGCAAAGTTTCTATAAATGCACCCCAGATTTTATGAAAGTTCAATCTCTTCCCACAGGATCGAATACATCAAGTTTTAAAATCTAACGTTAGGAGCTTTAATATTTCCGAGTGCCAAAATAGAAAGTGGGAACTTCATGGGAAATCCACTTTGCCAATATATATCTCCTAGCAATACAAAAGCCTTTTGTCAAAAATATAGCTTCCCAATTATTGCAATCAATGTCATCAGAGAGCACGTCTAGAACACACACTGCTGCCTGGGCCGGAATCCGAGTCTCCAGTTTCTCAGACATGAATTCCCTAATCGCATCCCAAAAAGCCTGAATTGGCGGACATTCACACAACCCATTGCAGAGAGTGGATCTATTGGTAGAGCATGTCAAACACTTATATATTATATATTAGCATCATCTGAAACACCTTAAGAGAAGAAATTATTAATCTGTGTAAAACTCTCAAGTGATGTACCCTCAACAATATCGAAGGAACTCTTCTATACAACACATCCAAGCTAGCAGATAAATCATCATCCTCTAGCTCTGAGCCAAGATCAGTACTCCACACTGCAGCTATAGTAGAAAGCGTGTTATATGTAGTAAGTGAGTGGAGTTATTGGTATAAAAACAGCTATTGATTATTTCCGTTCCTTATAGAGTTGGAGTAATCTCTGAAATGGATCCGAAGAATGAGGTGACAGCCTAACATTAAGCCGCTTGGAAATAAAGCTAGCAAGTTGAACATATTGCAAGAAATCCTTTGCCTGAAACTGAAAGAGTTCCTGACAATATTCTGCCTACACACTTCCAACACCAAAAATCACATCATATAACAAAGAGATGATTAGTAGAATGGACAAAGTATGTACAGAATAAGCTAATGAATTATTTGCAGGGTAAAAAATGGCAGTTTTATGCAGATGATCTTATAATATTTCTCTTTAACCAGTGAAATAATTTTCTTAGTTATTACAGAAGCTGTAATTTTAATAGCTGTATCATTATTCATAATTATATAATAGCGCTACAGATATTAATGTCAGGATACCAAATTAATTTAAATAGTAGCAGAACTTATTGTTTTTCAAAACTTATGAAGATCCAATTTCTTTATATTTTTAAGGGCATTATGTGCAGTATTTAGGCCAATGAGCAATACAAGGGTCAATTTATCAATTTTGAGGCCAGAAAAGAGGCAACGGCTTATCTTGTTGGAACAGGAAACTGTACAACTAGGGGGCACAATATGAAACTCTAGGGGAGAACGACACAGAACCAACATCAGAAAATATTTCTTCATGAAAAGAGTAGTGGATGCATGCAATGACCTCCTGAAAGAGGTGGTGAGGACGAGAGCAGTAAAGGAATATATGGGCATGGGATAAACACTATGGGATAGATTTTTAAAGCAGCACAACGATTTTATAACATGTGTGCGCCTGCGCACACATATTGTAAAACTGGATGGCCGGCGTGTGCACATGTGCACCAGATTTTAAAATCTACATATACATGTGCGGGTGGCATGCACGGGGGGGGGGGGGGGGTGTCAAAAAATTCAGGCAGCAGCGCAATCAGGCCTTCCCCAATTCCCTACCTCCCTACCCACACTTCCTCCCTCTTCCCCTCTCCTCCCCACTCTCTAAACCTAACCTACATTTCCCTAAATTTTTTGTTTTATTACTTATTGTTCCTCCGGAGCAGAAACAAGTTACACGCACTGGCCAGCTGCCAGCGTGAACTTCCTCGAAACAGAGGCTAATGGCCGCTGTCCCAGCCGACCTCCGTCCTGCCCCTCCTAGACCACGCCATTGGCCCATCCCTTTTTCAGGGCCTGGCACTTGTGTACGTACTGGGGTTTTACGCGTATAGGCCTTTGAAAATTTGGCCTTATATATTCCTAAAGATTTGAGGTTGGTAAGGAACATAAGAACATAAGAACATAAGAAAATGCCATACTGGGTCAGACCAAGGGTCCATCAAGCCCAGCATCCTGTTTCCAACAGTGGCCAATCCAGGCCATAAGAACCTGGCAAGTACCCAAAAACTAAGTCTATTCCATGTAACCATTGCTAATGGCAGTGGCTATTCTCTAAGGGGCGGATTTTCAGAGCCCTGCTCGCGTAAATCCGCCCAAAACCGGGCGGATTTACGCGAGCAGGGCCCTGCGCGCCGGGAAGCCTATTTTACATAGGCCTCCCGGCGCGCGCAGAGCCCCGGGACTCGCGTACGTCCCGGGGTTCTCGGAGGGGGGCGTGTCGGGGGGCGGGGCCGGAGCGCGCGGCATTGCGGGGGCGTGTCGGCAGCGTTTTGGGGGCGGGTACGGGGCGTGGCTACGGCCCGGGGGCGTGGCCGCGCCCTCCGTACCCGCCCCCAGGTCGCGGCCCGGCGCGCAGCAGGCCCGCTGGCGCGCGGGGATTTACGTCTCCCTCCGGGAGGCGTAAATCCCCCAACAAAGGTAAGGGGGGGGTGTAGACAGGGCCGGGTGGGTGGGTTAGGTAGGGGAGGGGAGGGTAAGGTGAGGGGAGGGCAAAGGAAAGTTCCCTCCGAGGCCGCTCCGATTTCGGAGCGGCCTTGGAGGGAACGGGGGGAGGCAGCGCGGCTCGGCGCGCGCAGGCTATACAAAATCGATAGCCTTGCGCGCGCCGATCCAGGATTTTAGTGGATACGCGCGGCTCCGCGCGTATCTACTAAAATCCAGCGTACTTTTGCTTGAGTCTGATGCGCAAGCAAAAGTAGGCTGATCGCGCTTCTTTTAAAATCTACCCCTAAGTGAACTTAATAGCAGGTAATGGACTTCTCCTCCAAGAACTTATCCAATCCTTTTTTAAACACAGCTATACTAACTGCACGAACCACATTCTCTGGCAACAAATTCCAGAGTTTAATTGTGCATTGAGTAAAAAAGAACTTTCTCCGATTAGTTTTAAATGTGCCCCATGCTAACTTCATGGAGTGTCCCCTAGTCCTTCTACTATCCGAAAGAGTAAATAACCGATTCACATCTACCCGTTCTAGACCTCTCATGATTTTAAACACCTCTATCATATCATATCATATCCCCCCTCAGTTGGAAGAAAAAAGGTAACCTATGATAACTATAAGTATAACATTTCTGCATGGGAGTAACGTGCACAGAAGGGTAGCTACTACCATAAGCCACTTGCTGGGCAGACTGGATGGATTATTTCGTTTTTATCTGCTGTATTTTACTATGTTACCAGCGCGCGCTGCCTGTTCCCTCCGAGGCCGCTCCGATTTCGAAGCGGCCTCAGAGGGAACTTTCCTTTGCCCTCCCCCCACCTTCCCCTCCCTTCCCCTACCTAACCCCCCCCCCCGGCACTATCTAAAACCCCCCCCCTTACCTTTCTTGGCAGATTTACGCCTGCTAAAAGCAGACGTAAATCTGCGTGCGCCAGCGGGCTGCTGGTGCGCCATCACTCGACCCGGGGGCTGGTCCGGAGGTCTCGACCACGCCCCCGGGCCCGCCCCCGAAACGCCACGTCACGCCCCCAAAATGCCGCGTCGCTCCGGGCACGCCCCCTGACACACCCCTGACACGCCCCTTTTACAAAGCCCCGGGACTTACGAGCATCCCGGGGCTCTGCGCGCACTGGCGGCCTATGCAAAATAGGCGCGCCGGCGCGCGAGGGCCCTGCGCATGTAAATCCGGCTGGATTTACGCGCGCAGGGCATTTAAAATCTGCCCCAATATGTACTTTATAGATTAGGATTGCCTGATGTCCCAAGGTCACCAAGAACAGGCAGAACTGGTCCAAGGGCTACCCTCATGGAATACAATAAGGGTAAATCCTAGACAGACTCAGCCTGGCCCAATTGATCTAGAGCCATCAGGTAATCCCATTATGGACCAACTCTCCATACACACTTATGAGAAAATAATACACATATAACACAACTTAACAATGAGCACACGTATATACAGTGAACATGTGTGTACAGCTTTTATGCATGTAAACCCTGCCCCTTCATACAACTATTTATGTAGCTTTTATGTACGAATGTATGTATAAAAAGGCTGGTCTCATAACCTGTTTTCCTAACTGCAACATGTCTGAAAGAAGAGGATCCCTACTTAGAAAGCCAAACTTCCAGCCACTGGAGGTGGACCTTCTAGTGAAGGAGATTATGAAAGTCCACCACATCTTGTGAGGGAAGGCGTTACTGAAAGTCGGATCTACTAGAAAGAGCAGAACAGGGAGAAAATCCTACATCAACTAAATGCAGTCTTCCACAAAAACAGGAGTGTGCAAGACCTGAGTCACCAGTGACTGGATTTCTGACACCAGGACAAAAAGAAACAAGTCAGAATGATGGCTGAGGGGCCTGTAAGTCAAATTTCATTTACCCAAGCTGAACAGATGGTCCTCAGCACCATTTTAGAAGCAGCTGTGAGAGGTGTGGGAGAGTTGGACACATCTCATGCTCAAAGCTGCCAAGGTCAGCTGTGGTTTTAAGAAAGGCCTATAAGGTGCTTGCATAGCTTTACTATAATAATGTGTAATACCAAACATATATATATATATATATATATATATATATATAGTATAATATATCTAGTATAATGTATTTGCATCAGTGTTATTTCTACTTATGTTCGTGTTTCTTGTAAATCAATTTGTTGTTCTATATAATCATATTGTTGTTCCATATAAGCACCTTGTTGTTCCATGTTCCTTGTAAAAAGCTTCACCTGCTATTATGGTGATGCTCTCGAAGTTTCATGTAAACCGATACGATGTGCAAACGGTTATCAGTATATAAAAAATGCTAAATAAATAAATAAATAAATAAATAAATATACACACACACACACACACATACACATATCTATGATTGAAAATAAAGAACACTGATACAAATACATTATATAAAATAAGAATAAAATTTCAATTTATTTAAATCATTTTCATACTTATACATCTAACATATTTTGAATTAACAAAATATGCAACAATTTATAAACCTCTTCGTGAGATATAAGCAAAACCATCCAGTACTTAATAACTAGAATCCATGTGTACTGTTTTGTTAACCATCAAACATTAAACCACAATGTTGTCTAATGCTTAAAGATAAAAAACCTTAAAATAGATAGTAGATATGTAGTCCATGTATAGCTGCAACTTGAAAAAGATGATCAAAACCATGCTGACTTGAACAAAATTTCTTGCTAGTAGAGAGCCTTTTCCCCATTAGAAGGCCCTTCATTTCATGAATGATGGCTTCCACGGGGGTGATCATATGTTAACCAAGGACTCTGAGAATAAATGTTCCCATATACCTTTATAAATCTGGTGGTACCATGAGAAAGGAATCTGTCTTTAGAAGTTATTGAATGCAGTTATCTTAATCAACTTGTGCTTTCTAAGCCTTCCTTCTCATAACTTTAACATCACTGGCGAAACAAAGGGGCTTTTTTCAGGGAACGAGGTATTCTGCTAGCAAGAAATTGCATGTTTAAATGTTTCAGATCACGATATCTTTATGATTCCCCTTTTTGGGCCTTCATCCTAACTTTGTGTCGATGCATAGTTTATGTTTTCATGGTTTGAACAGGGTCTGTTATTCAATTTTTTCATTTTGATGATAGGCTTAAATCATGTGACAGGAATCTCTGTTTCTTATACCAGTACCATACACCTATTTATAGAAAACCAACTGATAAAACTATTCTTCCCCATTATAGCAGTTGTCGTTCTCTCAGACAGTTCTTCCGATTTCTTCAGTTGTGCTCGTCCTGTGCTGATTTTCTGCCTGAGGTTCAGATTATGTCTGCAACTTTTTAATCATGGAGTTACCCATCCTGTGCAGTTAAAAGATCTTTTAAATGTGCCCATTTCATCAATCAAGATCTCCTTTTCACACCACACCAAGATATGGATGTAGAAAGGCCCCCATGTGTCCTCCCTTTTTCATGAAGCTCTCGAGCCATCTGTGACATTGTTTGCCATCACTGGCCTTTATTGTCACCTTCGTAGTTATTTCATAGCCCCCCCGCTTTTCCTTTAAAACATGGATGCGACTCATCAGATTTACTTCCCTTACAGCCTCAAGACGCCTCTAACATTGCTGTCCACAAGCCACGTGGATCAGGTGCAGCTTGTACCCATCCCATGACCATTTCTGAATTCATACGTACTTCTTTTGGACTTTCCTATCCTCTAAGACACGATACTGATTAAAGCTCATCTAGGGTGGTATGTGTGGTTCTCTGCCCCGTTCCCTTTTATGTGTCGGTCAGGATTAAAACCCCTATCTTCGAACACTGTAATAATATTTGCACCTCCCACACCACTGCTCCTTTGGTGTCTCACTGGCTTCATTCAAGTCATACTGTATCTGACTTTTAGTTGTTCGCTCTCAAACTATGTTTCCCCCCCCCCCCCCCCCCTGCTGTCATGGCAGTAACCATGCCACTGTTTTGCTGTATCGTGAACCTCATTGGATTCATTTGCTGAATACGGTACAGACATCTGGTCTCAATCATGAAATTGTATGGCTAGTTTTGACTAGCTGATTTCTCTTTTTTTCTGATTGATTTACCATTTTTGCTTTCTGATTGGTACCTTTTGCCACATGATCTTTGGCACCTTTTTGCTGTTTATTTAAATCCCCTGCATTCTTCTTGTAGTTTGCTTCTAAAGCCGCTTACATGTGAATCCCTTTGATCTATTCATATATGTAAGTATATTCAATTTGTGTGCAACCTGCTGTTTCTGGGATTGTTCTTGATTTCTTGCTTCTTGATTCACTGTTTTATTATAGATGGTACATTTGAATCCCTGTTGTTCTCTTGTAGCTCACTTTTAAAGCTGCTTCTTAATGTGAATCATTTTGATGTGTTCATATATATAAATATATTTAATTTGTGTAAAACCTGTTATCTTTAGGATTGTTCCTATTTTTTTTTTTTGCCTATTTTGATTCACTTTTGAGTTATCTTCCTTTCTTGGTAGATGGTTGCCCCCTCCCCATCTTGAGCAGCCCTGTGGCTTCACCTCGTGTCGGGGTTTGGGATTTTGCTCCTACTTACTCAAACTGGCAACCTTAAAATGTACTTTCATTATGATGTAACACTCTCTGTGCATCTTTGAATAAACCTTCCTCTTGATTTGGACCTCTCTACAGTGGATCTTTATTTATTGTGACACCCCTTGACTTTATTCTCATATATACGTGGGTGGCTGCCATTGCTCCCTACTATTGCTTTATTCTGCTGTGACATCTAGAGGTATCTGGTGTACTGGCAAGACATGTTCTCTCTGAATGGAAGTCCCTGCTCTAAATGTTGGCATATGTGTATAGTATGGTTTCCTGGTTGAACCTGAACCTGTGCATGACTTGCTTCTCTGACTCATCCAAAACTGTGTCCTGAATACTCTCTGTAAGGGGTAGCTCCTCCTCCTCCTCTGTTCTCTCTCCCTTGTCAACTGTTGTGCCATGAGTATTCATAAATGTATTATTGTTATTTTAAACTTTATTTCTCCAGCCACTCACCACTCCTCAGTATACACCAGTGACATTCACTCACCTCCCTATATGCCCCAGTCACACTCTCTCACACACACACACACACACACACACACACACACACACCCCAGTATACCCAGTCTGTTCCAGTCACCATACACACATACACACTAACTTTCTTTGGAATGAAGGGCCTTTCGCTGACAAATTCCCCAGAAGAAAACCAGCAAACCTTGTATCAGACTGAAGAAAAAATCAGACAAAAATAAATGTTACAGCAAAAACACTTCTGGGTAAGGATCAAAATGTCCTTATTTGTTCCCTCACCTCCCTATCTCCTCCTAGCCTGCTGCAGAACATAAGAATTACCATACTGATTCAGATCAAGGGTCAATCAAGCTTAGTATCCTGTTTCTAAAGGTGGCTAATCCAGGGCACAAGTAGCAGGTAAAATCCCAAACAGAAGATAGACCCCATGCTGCTAATGTCCAGGGATAAGTATCCCAAATCTGCCTGGTTAGTAACAATTTATGATCTGCTTCTCCAGGGACTTATCCAATCATTTTTTAAACCCAACTAGGCTAACTGCCTTTACCATATCTTCTGGCAATGAACTCCAGAGCTTAATTGTACAATGAGGGGTAGATTTTATAATTTTGCGCAAGCGCGTACTTTTGTTCGTGCACCAGGTGCGAACAAAAGTACGCTGGATTTTATAAGATATGCGCGTAGCCACGCATATCTTATAAAATCCGGGGTCGGCGCGTGCAAGGGGGTGCACATTTGTGCAACTTGCGCGCGCCAAGCCCGGCGCACGCTGCCTGTTCCCTCCAAGGTCGCTCCGAAATCGAAGCAGCCTCGGAGGGAACATTCTTTTCACCCCCCCCCCCGGCACCTTCCCCTCCCTTCCCCTACCTAACCCACCCCCCCCCCCCCCCCCGGCCCTATCTAAACCCCCCCCTACCTTTGTTGGCAGATTTACGCCTGCTGAAAGCAGGCGTAAATCTGCGCGCACCAGCGGGCTGCTGGCGCGCCATCACCCGACCCGGGGGCTGGTCCAGAGGCCTCGACCATGCCCCCGGGCCGGTGCCATGCCCCCGGGCCCACCCCTGGGCCCGCCACGTCACTCGCAGCCTGCCCTCAAAACGCCTTGTCACTCGCGGCACGCCCCCCCGACACGCCCCTCCATGCAAGCCCCGGGACTTACGCTTGTCCTGGGGCTTGCGAGCACCGCCGAGCCTATGCAAAATAGGCTCGGCGCACACAGGGGGGGTTGGGGTAGGTTTTCGGGGGGTATGTGCGTATCGTACGCGCGTACCCCTTTGAAAATCTACCCCGAGTGAGAGAAAATTTCTACTATTTGTTTTAAATGTGCTTCTTACTAATCTCATGTTCCCTAGTCTTTATACATTTTGAAAGAGTAAATAACTGATTAATATTTACCCGCTCTGTTCTACTCATGATTTTATAGATCACTATCATATCCCTCCTCAGCCATCTCTTCTCCAAGATGAACAGCCCTAAATTCTTAAGCCTTTCCTCATAGAGGAGCTATTCCATTACTTTTATCATTCTGGTTGCCCTTCTCTATACCTTTTCCAGTTCAACTATAACTTTTTTGAGATGCAGTGACCAGAATTGCACACAGTACTCTAGTTGAGATCTCACCATGGAGTGATACAGAGGAATTCTAACTTTGTCTGTTTTATGCTCCAATCCTTTCCTACTGTTTTATTCTCCAATCATGTCCTACTTTCCTACTCCTAGCATTGAGTTTGTTTTTTTTGACTGCTGCTACACATTGAGCCGAGTATTTCAAAATATTGTCCACAATGACACCCAGATCCCTTTCCTGGGAGGAAAATCGTAATATGGAATCTAACATCATATAACTATAGTATGGGATACTTTTTACTTTGTGCACCACATTGCACTTATCCACATTAAAATTCAACTGCCATTTGGATGCCAAGTCTCCCAGTCTCTCAAGGTCCTCCTGCAATTTTTCAGAATCTGCTTGTGATTTCACAATTTGGAATCATTTTGGGTTGTGTGCAAATTTGATCACCTCACTCATCATTCTCTTTCTCAGATCATTTATAAATATATTAAAAGATGCAGGTCTCCATACAGATTCCTGAGGAACTCCATTTAGTCCTACTCTCTGTTTCCTATCCCATGACATTTTAATTTTCTCAGGAGTCTCTTATGGGGAACTTTGTCAAGTGCCTTCTGAAAATCCAAATACACTCTATCTACTCGCTCACTATTATCCACATGTTTATTATCCCTTTCAAAAAACAATGTAGCAGATTGGTGAGGTAAATCCATGCTGGCTATGTCCCATTAAATCATATATTTCTATATGCTCTGTGATTTTGTTTCTTGAAATATTTTCTACAATTTTTCCCAGCACTGAAGTTGAACTTAATGGTTTATAGTTTCCCGGATCTCCCCTGTAGCCCTTTTTAAAGATTGGAGTTATATTGGACACCCTCCAGTCTTCAGGTACAATAGATGATTTTAATGATAGGTTACAAATTACTCATAACAGACCTGCCATCAGGTCCAGGTGATTTGCTACTCTTTATTTTGTCAATCTGCCCTATTACGTTTTACAAGTTCATCATGATTTGTTTCAGTTCTTCCGAATCATCACCATTAAATACTGTTTTCAGCATGGGTATCTCCCCAACATCCTCTTCAGTACACATGAAAATAAAGAATTAAATTAGCTTTTCCGCTACAAATTTTCTTCTCTAAGTGCCCTTTTAACCCCTCGATCATGTAATGATTCAAACAACTCCCTCTACAGTCTTTTTACCTATGTTTCCAATGTTTCTTACCGTTCATTAGAGTTCCTATCTCATTTCGCTCTGCTGCCCTATCCTTTCCAGCTGCTCTCACCCCCACCCTCGCTCCTCCCTGCTCTAGTCTGCTCCCTCTCTTCCCCCACCATGTTCATTGTATTTTCTGCCTTTCTAAGTTTTTTGTAAACCGGCCTGATGTGCTTCATGAATGTCGGTATATTAAAAGTGTCAAATAAATAAATAAACAAACAAATAAATAAATAAATAAATAAATAAATGTTTTACATCTAACTTGCCAGGGCTTATACTTTTTCCTGTTTTCTTCAGATGGATCCTTTTTCCAATTTTTAAAGAAGTTTTGCCTCACCTTTTAAACATGCTGTTTAGCCTTCATTCCACTTTTTTAAATGTGTGGAATACATCTGGTCTGGGCTTCCAAGATGGTATTTTTAAACAATATCCACATCTGATGTAAATTCTTAACTTTTCTAGCTGCACATTTTAGTTTTTTTTCTAAATATTTTCATCATTTTATCAAAGTCTTCCTTTTGAAAGTTAAATTCTAGAGCTGTAGATTTACTTAATACCTTCCCTCCAGTCAAATTTGATTGTATTATGATCACTGTTGTTGAGAAGCCCCACTACAATTGTCTCTCACACCAAATCCTTTGTTCCACTAAGAATTAGATCAAACATATTTCCTTCTCTTATCAATTGTTGAACCAGATGCTCCAGGAAGCAGTCATTATTTCATCTAGAAACTTTACCTCTCTAGCATGATGTGACATGTACTACTGGTTCTGGAGGTGATGGTTTGGAGGTCTGCAGGGAGATCTAGTCTACCTGTGAGCAGCTGGGGAAGCTATAGTGCTGTTACCTTCTTAAATACTATGGGATGGGCTATATCCAGCCAGGCTCCCATTGGCTATAGGCAAACCCACCTTCTAAACCCAGCTGTTTTTCAGTGCTAGCCAGCAGAGAATTTCATTAATGAGTCTGAACAAGGCTGTGTTGATGTAAGAAAGACTGCAACCTCTGGATTATCTTGGTTATTTCCCTGCAAGCTATAAGTCATGTGGTGTGTTTTGCTTTTTACCTTTTGTCTTCTTGCCTTAAAACAAAATTTAAAAGCACAGCTATTGTGTTCTCTTTTAGACCCTGACACCCAGTCAGTATTCGGGAAATTGCAATCTCCCTTTATTACTGTACTGTCAAATTTTTCAGTGTAATGAGATTTATATCCCCTTCCAGTTTGAACTCCAGAGAAAAGGAAAAGATACAATGAGACAACAAAGGGAATCTTACATCCATCCCCCAAAATTATAGGCAGAGGCTGGGCCAGGCAGCAGGCTGAAAACCCAAATAGTCTCTTGCCTACCTCAGCCAGTCCTTTTCAAATGTCATTCTCCTGCTCTCTTGGCTAGGTTCCCTCTGAAGACTTCATCAGGGCTCTTTTTCTTGCTTTCATACTCCTGCTTCTCAGGTCACAGCTATACAGTGGGAGGAGTCCTGCCCTGTCCTACAATGAGCTTCACCTTAAGTTTTCTTTTCTCTTTCAACCTTCCAGGACATTCTCTATCTGACTTTAAGATTGCCATACAGAGACTTTTATGAATGTGTGACTAGAGAATTGAATCAAGAAAGAGTAGACGATGTGATCTACTTGGATTTTAGTAAAGCTTTTAATATGGTCCTCCATAGATGGCTTGTGAATAAAATGAGAAGTTTGGGAGTGAGCAAAGTGGTGGCATGGATTACAAACGTTGACTGATAGGAGACAGCATGTTATGGTAAATGGAATCTACTTTGAAGAGAGAACCAGGTTATGTGGAGTGCCACAGGGACTGGTGTTGGGACCAGTTCTGTTCAATATTTTTGAGCGACATTGCGGAAGGGATAGAAGGTAAAGTTTGTCTATTTATGGATGATACTAAGATATGCAACAGAGTGGACACACCTGAAGGAGTAGAGAAAATGAAAAGAGATTTAAGAAAGCTTGAAGTGTGGTTAAAGAGTTGGCAACTGGGATTCAATGCCAAGAAGTGCAGAGTCCTGCATTTGGGGTGCGGTAATCCAAAAGAGCTGTATGTGATGGGGGATGAAAGACTGATATGCAAGGACTAAGAGAGGGGTAATAGTATCTGGAGTTCTGAAGATGGCGAAGCAGTGTGACAAGATGATAGCTAAAGTCAGAAGAATGCTGGGCTGCAGAGAGAAGAATAACCAGAAAGAAAAAGGAGGTGATAATACCCATGATTAGGTCCTTGGTGAGGCCCCACTTGGAGTACTATGTTCAGTTCTGGTGTCCATATCTCAAAAAGAATAGAGACAGGATGGAGGCAGTACAGAGAAGGGTAACCAAAATGGTATGGGGTCTGTATCAGAAGACCTATGTGGAAAGTCGGAAGGATCTAAATATGTATGCCCTGGAAGGAAGGAGGTACAGGGGTGAAATGATTACAGACCTTCAGATACCTGAAAGGTTTTAATGATACATGGACTTCAGACCTTTACCATTGGAAAGAATCTATAGAACTAGGGGTCAAAATTGAAACTCCAAGGGGACAACTCAGAACCAACGTCAGGAAATATTTCTTCACAGAAAGGGTGGTAAATGCCTGGAATGTTCTTCCAGAGGAGGTGGTGAAGATAAAAACAGTCAAAGAATTTAAAGGGGCATGAGATAAACACTGTAAATCTCTAAAGGCTAGAGGATGGAAATGAGAAAGGTTAACTTGCTGGTGTGGTGGTTAGAGATGTGCATCGGGTGCCCAATTGCTTCCGCTTTCGGGTTCGTGTGGCCAAGGGAAAATCTTGTATTCCCGCGGATCGGCATTTTTTTTTTCGTGAAAAATCTTTTTTTGGCTTAGTGTGCGCTAACAAAAACAAACTTTTTTTGTTAGCGCGCACTAACGGAAGTTAATGCGCGCTAACTCCCGTTAGCATGCACTAAGCCGAAAAATGATTTTTTATGAAAATTTGGGGAAAATGCAATCGTTTTATCGGTTTCCTGATCCATGACGATTTAGGAAATATCATACGTTTCCTAATCTTCAATAAATGATTGCACATCCCTAATGGGATTACTACCCTTAACAGAAGGTATGGAGATCAGGCAATATGCCCTGATAATTCTAATGCAACTGCAACATTGCTCCCTGCTCCAATGGCAGGGGAAAAGGGGAATAGGATATACAATATAACCAAGAGGGCCCAACTTCCATGGTTTCGGTACCGATATGCTGACTTAAGGAAAAAAGCACAGGGCTGCTTCTACGGCTAAGTCCATAAGCAAAGCACGTCAAGCAACACTGAATTTTCAAGAAAGCTCATCACCCGGCAAAAAATGTTGCTAGCTGCAATTTTTATTGGTATCATAAGGCTTGGGGAGAACCGCACAGTGCAACAGCTACTACCCTTAAGAGAAACATGGAAGTAACCTGCACAGAGTGGCAGAGTTACTACCTTAAGCAGCTTGCTGGGCAGACTGGATGGAGCATTTGGTCCTTTTCTACCATTATTTCTATGTTTCTGTGAATCAACCTCTGCAATTGGCTTATTTGGCCTTTTCATTCTTGTAAGGCCTCTCTTTATGGTTGTGATATGTGCTTATCAAACGAGTGGAACTTGACCCCTTTGTGTTATGCAGTAAAATTGATGCTAGATATGTATCTAATTGACAAAAATTAATAAGCTATCATTAAGTATTTATTATTTTTACAGAAATCAGCACATCAACTCAAGGCAAGCCCACTTTTCTTTCTTTCAAAAATGTTTGCTTTTGTTCTTTAAGCAGTGCATCTCCCTTAATTCTGATAAGAGGCCATTAATTTATCAGTTTTAATTATGTCAAAACGGATATTTTTAAGGCCCTTTCGGGGAAAATGTGTCATCATTCAGCTCACAAAGAATAATGTATTCTCTACATCCACAAAACAATGTGCATTGCATAACCTTATGTGGGATTATTTACAGGCAAATTAACAGCACATATTTCATCACAGATTCTACTGCATAAATTCTGTAATTACATTTATGCCTCATGATGGAGCTTATGGAAAGCAACATTTGCTAAAGGCTTCAATTAACAAACATGAAGTTCATAGTAGTCTGTAGATTATATACAGACACGTAACCTTTTATTTTATATTCTGTATCTACAGTTATTTAACTGTTATGATTTAATATGCCAATGGATTTCCATCTCGTCTAATTCTCCAAAAAGCTTGCAATTTAATGAATCCCACCAAAAAAGCTTAAAATAATGGAGAAGGGAAATACTTTAATATATGCATTTCTAGATTCGTCCACAATTGAACCCTGTCCATAAGCCAACATCATGATACAACACAACAAGAACCAGAAACTCAATGTACTTCAAATTATTGTATGAGTATGACAACATACATTTATGTGTCCTTACTAGTCCACAATTACACCTATACACTTCAATTCAGCTATTTAAGAACATGTCTTTTTCTAACCAATGCAATTAACATTCCTCATACTTTTTTTTCCCACCAACACCAAGAAATCCATAGCAACTGCATTAAAACAAATAGCTTCCTCAGTAAAAGCTCCATTACCCAGCATGTATGGGGAATAGGCTGTGCTGGTTAATCAAATATCCCAGTTAACTTGAGAGTAATCTACTTCCTGTCATTTACCCTCCCTCCTATCTTTTGCAGGGAACAGGAGAGAAGGGGGTCATGCTGGAGTGGACAGAGAACATTTCACAGCAGAGAAAAGTCACTCTGCTCACCAGTCCAACCCCTCCCCTCCTGTCAAATTCCCTGCTTCCTGTCTTTTGCAGGGAACAGAAAGGGAGGGGGTAATACTGGAGAGGACACAGCACAGAGCACAGCAGAAAAAAACTACTCTGCTACTCTGCTGCCTAATCCAACCACTTTCTTCCTGTCATTTCCCCTCCCGCCAAGATATACTACCTAAGCAAGATGTTGTTAGTTGAGCATTCATGAATGTGAGTGCCAGATAATGGAGCTTTAGTAGTACTTGCTGTGTTAATAGATAAGCCCTTTTTACTGTAATACAAAAATACATTAAAATTGACATAATGATATTAATAGACTGAAAAGGGTAGGTTTATTTATTCTTTAGATTTATAAATTGCCTATACCACGAGGGCCCCATACAATGTAGAAAAAGAAAAAAAAATGCAGCTAAAATCCATTCATCAAATAAAAACAGGAAACAAGATCTGGTTGTACTGCTAGCATAAAAAACTAGAACAACTCCATAGATAAAGTGGAAGCAACATGAAGATTGGTTCAGCCTATCCCTTTCAACATGCAGCTAATTGGTCATTCTATGTACTTTTTAATGCATAGGACTCCTTCCATTTTCTCTTTCCACACCTCATTTTCTTAGGAAGGAAAATTAAGGGGCACCAAAAACTGCATATTAGCCATTGATGTCATTTGCATATTCTCGTCACTTAAAATGATGTTAAAATAAATTAGTAGATTAAACTGAAATAGGTGAATGGAGTTGTTACAGAATTAGATGCAGATATTCAAAAAGCTGAGCACCTAAATCTAGAAACCTAAGCTTAGGTACCTAATTTCATCTAAATTTAGGTTCCTAAATTTGCTGAAAATATGCACCTAATTTTAGGCTTCTAAAACTAATGCATTTAAATTTAAAACTTGATACAACCACCTAACTCTAGGTCCCCAAAGTCAGGTGCCTAGTACTGTAAATCAGCGCTGAGTACCTAACTTCATTCCTTCAACTAAAACCTTTCCATGGCCCCACTAGTTCTTCAGGGAATTAAATTTAGGTACTCAGAGAAAATTTTCTGCCAGATCTAGGCACTTAACATTATAAGTTACAGATCTGAAATCCTGTCTCTCTAATATATATATATATATATATATCTTTATACTTATAGAAACCATTTCTTATGACTGATTTTATTTGAGACAGAAAAGAAAATATAGCATCAAATCGAAAACCTAGATTTTTAACTACCACAGAAAACGCTTTGGTTATATCCTCAAATGAGAAACTTGGCAATAAAATACTCGACACAACTTGGGTAACATGCAATGTAAATTATAATTTTCTGAAGATCGTCCTTTTAAGCTTTTTCTAATATTGTAATTGTAGCTCAAAGTAAAAACATTAGTGTAAGAGATATAGAAAAAAAGAGCTACATGCTTAGAATTGTGCATCAATTTAAATGTTGTCAATTTCACCACATTTTAAAATCAAAGAACAAAAAAGAAGAGTCACCCATTGGACCTAGGCATAGGCCAAAAGCTGGGGCATCACCTAGGGGCAGATTTTAAATGCCCTGCGCGCCGGCGCGCCTATTTTGCATAGGCCGCCGGCGCGCACAGAGCCCCGGGATGCGCGTAAGTCCCGGGGTTTTTTAAAAGGGGCGGGAGAGGGCGTGTCGGGGGCGTGGCTGAATGACACGGCATTTCGGGGGCGTGGCGTGGCGTTTTGGGGCGGCAACGCGGGCGTGGTTTAGGCCCGGGGGCATTCCGGGGGCGTGGCCGTGGCCTCCGGACCAGCCCCCGGGACCAGAACACGAACGGGGCAGCCGGCTGACGCGCGCAGATTTACGTCTGCTTTTCGCAGGCGTAAATCGTGCGATAAAGGTAAGGGGGGGGGTTTTGATAGGGCCGGTGGGGTGAGTTAGGTAGGGGAAGGGAGGGGAAGGTGGGGGGAGGGCGAAGGAAAGTTCCCTCCGAGGCCGCTCCGAAATCGGAGCGGCCTCGGAGGGAACAGGCAGCACGCGCTGGGCTCGGCGCGTGCAGGTTGCACAAATGTGCACCCCCTTGCGCGCGCCGACCCCGGATTTTATAGCCGCGCGTATCTTATAAAATCCAGCGTACTTTTGTTTGCCCTGCTGCGCAAAGAAAAGTACGTGATCGCGCAAATTTAGAAAATCTACCCTAGGGAATAGGCTGAGACACAAATGCATGGATCTCAGTCTAGGCCTAAGCCCAAAGCTGGGGACCTCACCAAGGCATAAGACGTGGCCCAATGTAAAGACCATTGCCTGCCTATGCCCAAGTGCAATGCTGGCATCTTGGTCTAGGCCCTGGTCTGATGCTAGAGTCTTGGCTGAGACCTGAACAAAGGCCCAGGCCCAGGAAATTTCCTGATCCCCATTTACCTTAACCATCGGGAATCCTCTGCCACATCCAGGCCCAGGCCCAACACTGGGACCCGGCCTAGAAGTCAGGCCCAGGGCTGACTACTTGAGCCCAGGCCTTGAAGGTCCACCATCTTCTTTCTTCTTCTTTTTTCTTGAAATGATGTGCCAGAGTATATTAATTCTGGCATATCCACCTCAATGGATGGTGCCATTTTGTTGTAAAGCTCTACAGTACAAAGAAATGGCACCCTCCACTGAGGAGGATTCTCCAGAGTTAATTTACTCCAGTGCGTCCCCAGTGGCAGCATTATATCAAGAAAGAAAAGGAAGAAGAAGGCAGATCTAATATGCCTGGACTCCTGTGGCCAGCCTGGGCCTGACTCTGGGCTAAGTTTCAGGCATCAGGACCTATGCATCCATATCACATTAACCCATTTTTTATAAAGTGTTTTCATCACAGCTGACCACTTTCTTAGTTGGCCATGATAAATTAACATCAAATTGCCTATTAATTATCTTCTTTGTATGCATTTGTATTATTCATGCATGTATATTGCATGCAAAGAAAGTCATTGTAATAGGGGAGGCAACCTGATCAGGGTCATTATTTATTATCGCATATATCATGTGATATTGCTTCATTAGTGCTCTATCACGCAATATGCAGCATATATCCCAAGCTATATGCTGTTTAATGCACATCAGAGCACCTCCATAGCTTCCTGTATCACCTAGTAAGTTTGGGATTCAGCCAACCAACCCTTTTGAATATCAACCTCTTAGTATTTCCACAGTGTCCAGTGGATAAGCCATGCTATGTTACTGTGCCTTTCTGTACACAGGCCTTTTTAACATCTTTGCTGTTGGGGTTCCTCAGCACAGTATCTTGGACCCTCTCCTTTTTCTCTATTTATCTCATTGTTTTAGCCCTCACATTTTAACTCAGCTTTTATCATTCCTTTGCTGATGATACTCAGATCTATCTTTCCTTCTCTTCCTGTTGCTTCTTTTTCACTTTTTTGTATGTTTCTAGCAGCTGCCTGTATGAAAACCAGACAGCTAATGTTTGATCCCTCAGAAACAGGAATACCATACAGCTGTCAGTGAAGGGATCAATCATTGGTAGTTTTAATTGGACTGAAGTGAATAAATTAATACCAGTGTTTTGCAAGTTATCAGCCTTATTGCATTTATTATTCAGCCCAGTAGAACAACTTTTGGGGTTTGGATGCTGAACATTTAGGAAAAATCTATTTTTTTAAGGTAGGGATTAGGGGATCGGCAACTTGTCTGCATGCATTTGTTTCTTCGATAATCAAAAGCTCAGTGAGCTGCAAAGCTACCCATATAATTTTATCCAACTAACTTTCAGAGAAATTTTATCCAACTAATTTTCAGAGAAATTTACCCAGTTAAGTCCCACTGAATATTATGACCTAACTTAGGAGTTTATTTACTATTCTCCCATTTTGTGTCAATGGGAAAAATGCTTAGTAAATAGGGTGCTTAATAGCTTCCTGCTCAAAATATTATTGAATATTGACCTCGGTAATACTGCTGGGACAGAAAAACACTGAGATCACGAACTTGACAGAATTACAGAGAATGAACAAGTTGTGATCACCTGAAACATTCCCATTCCAACCAATAAAATGTTTGATGCAAGAAAAGTGGACATATTGGTATAGAAGAAAAACACAAGAACGGCATTGCTAATAGAAGTGATAGTACTAGGGATGTGCATTCGTTCAGGACGAATTAGGCAATTTCAACAAAATTGCCTAATTGATCCTGGTTCTGGGACCCCGAACCCCAAACACATTTTTCCCAAAATTTCGGGAAAAATTTGGTTTTGGGTTAGTGCGCACTAACTCCTGTTAGTGTGCACTAACGTTAAAATGTTAGTGTGCACTAATGGGAGTTAGCGCGCACTAACCTGAAATCTGGGTCCCCCCAAATTTCAAAGGCCCGAACCACGGAAAATACAATATTTCCCACAGCGGGCAATACAATATTTCCTGCGGTGGGCCGAAAACAAAGCCCAAACAGAAAGGTTTGGGCTTTTCACATCACTAGTTAGTACCAAGCAATTGTTTTATACAGCATATAGAGAAAGAAAAGATCCTCAAACAGTAAAAGATGCAATCAGTGACCAAGAAATTGTGGCAGAAAGACACAGAAATCGTCCCAATTGTTTGAGTGTCAGTGACTTGATTAAAAAGATCTTTCAAGCACACCTTGATATATGGTATTTACATATTACACTTTATGAACTCCAGAAGAAGGATATCTTTGGCACAATGCATGTATTATGAAGTGCATTAACAGTAAATTTGAGAAACTGTGTTCATACTTCATGTTTATACATTAAATAAATGAACAAATAAATAAATACCATGGCTTATGAGTGACGTTCATTTTTGTCATGGTATGCACAAAACAAACCCATTTGGAGACTTTACTCCAAGCTGGAAGGGATAAGAAAATAAATTGCACATCTATTTATTTATTTATTTGCAAGGTCTTAATATTCCACACTCGAGTCATTACCAAACAAATTGTTTGAGGCAGATTACTACAATAAATACATGCAGTATAAATAAGATTAATATGTATAACTAAAACAGCAGATTAAAACATCACATAAAAAAGGTAAGTTTTCATCATCTTCCTAAATTGTTTATAGTCATTTTTCAAACGTATATCTCACAAAAGTTCATTCCACAATCTTGGGGCTATACACCGATTTCAATGTTTTTCACCCTTCACTCTTCACTAACGTTTGGAAGCATTAGTTAACTGCTGGAATTCAGAGCACAAAGACCTAGGTGGATGATATACACTGATCAATTGTTTTAAATAAGCTGGACTCTCACCAATAATTACTCTATAAATTAAAAACAGAAAAGCTATGAACAGAAAAGCTTTATGACAGCCCTATGCCTGACAAGAGTTAGCCAAATAAGTTAACTGGCCAATTCTTAGTATTGGAGTTAACTGGTTAACTTATCCAGCTACCTCCATTCCACCCTGGAATGCCTCTTGCCCACCCATGGAATGGCTCTATCATATCTCCACTTTCCCTCCTTTCTTCTAGGGCAGAGCTTTCCAAAGTGTGTGTTGCGAAACTTTAGTGTGTCGCCTGCAGTGTGTTGGTGTGCCGCGCAAGCCCGGTGCACGTGACACACCGGCAAGTGGGAGCCAATGCGGCCGTCAGTGGACCTCATCCCACTGGCTGCTGAGCAGTGAAGTATCGCTGTGCTGTGTGCCGGAGACACACAGCAGGAAGATCGGCAGGGCCATGGTGGAGCTCACGTCACCATGGCCCAAAGAAAAAGGTCGCGTCTAAACGTGCAGGTGCTCCACCTCCTTCCTGCCCACGCGGCCCCGGAAGAAAAATGTTGCCGGAGCCGCACGGGCAGGAAGGAGGAGGAGCATCAGCCGCGTGCAGAAGAGGAGCAGCGTTGTTGCAAAGGGCTGAGAAGAGGAGGAGGCCCGGTAGCAGGGTCCCCACTGCGGATTGGCCCAAGAAGATCAGGGCCGCCGCCGCCGCAGATCGGCCCGAGAAGATCAGGACTGCTGCAGAGCCCATCCTGCAGTGACCCGTGAAGAGGAGGCCCAGAGGTAAGAGAGAGAGGCTGAGGGCCCATAGAGTGTGTGTATGAGATGAGTTGAGAGATTGTGTGCATGTATGAGATGAGTTGAGAGATTGTGTTTCTGTGCGTGTATGAGATGAGTTGAGAGATTGTGTGTGGGAGTGAGGACCTGAATGTTTACAGAGACAGCATGTGAGAGCCTGTGTGTGTGAGAGAGTGACAGCATGTGACAGTGAGAGCCTGTGTGTATGAGTGATTGTATAAGAGAGAGCATGTGACAGTGAGAGCCTGTGCTTGAGCAAGATAGCATATGGGAGTGAGAGAGAGCCTGGGTGTGTGAGAGTCAGACAGCATGTGCAAGAGAGAGACTGTGTATGAATGATTGTATGAGAGAGAGCATGTGACAGTGAGAGCCTGTGCTTGAACAAGACAGCATGTGGGAGTGAGAGAGAGCCTGGGTGTGTGAGAGTCAGACAGCATGTGCAAGAGAGAGACTGTGTATGAATGATTGTATGAGAGAGAGCATGTGAGAGTGAGAGCCTGTGTGTGTGTGAGAGAGAGAGAAAGCACGTGAGAATGAGAACCTGACTGTATCTTTGAGGGAAGAAGATGGAGAGAAAAGAAATAGAAAAAAAGACAATATGAAAGGAATTGGCAAAAAAATAAGAAAGGGGAGGTGGAACAAAAAAGCCTGTGACCAACTGATTAGAAAACTAAGATCAGACAGCAAAGGTAAAAAAATAAAAATAAAAATTACTTTTTACTGATTGGCACATGTAATCTTTGGGAATGTGCAAGAGTAGCACTTTCTCTATGCGGATCTCACAATGTACGAGATCAACATGGAGGAAGTGGAAACCCACGGGGCCTGCACAGAGGAGGCAGCAGAATGGGCTTCAGTGCCAATAGCAGCAATCAGCGCCTCCCCAATAGCCACGCAGCAGCAGTGACAGTGGCAGCAGAGGAATGAGAGAGGTTCTGAGGTTGCTGGGAAAAGAAAGAGAGGGGGTCTGCCTTTAGTGTGTGCATGTGTATGAATGGGAGTCTGCCTGGAGGTGTATGTGTGTGAATGCATGTATGCCTGCCTGAGGGTATGTCTGTTAGGGATGTGAATCGTGTCCTCGATCGTCTTAACGATCGATTTCGGCTGGGAGGGGGAGGGAATCGTATTGTTGCCGTTTGGGGGGGGTAAAATATCGTGAAAAATCGTGAAAAATCGTGAAAAATCGTGAAAAATCGCAAAACCGGCACATTAAAACCCCCTAAAACCCACCCCCGACCCTTTAAATTAAATCCCCCACCCTCCCGAACCCCCCCCCAAATGACTTAAATAACCTGCGGGTCCAGCGGCGGTCCGGAACGGCAGCGGTCCGGAACGGGCTCCTGCTCCTGAATCTTGTTGTCTTCAGCCGGCGCCATTTTCCAAAATGGCGCCGAAAAATGGCGGCGGCCATAGACGAACACGATTGGACGGCAGGAGGTCCTTCCGGACCCCCGCTGGACTTTTGGCAAGTCTCGTGGGGGTCAGGAGGCCCCCCACAAGGTGGCCAAAAGTTCCTGGAGGTCCAGCGGGGGTCAGGGAGCGATTTCCCGCCGCGAATCGTTTTCGTACTGAAAATGGCGCCGGCCATACGCGTATGGCCGGCGCCATTTTCCGTACGGAAAATGGCGCCGGCAGGAGATCGACTGCAGGAGGTCGTTCAGCGAGGGTTCCGGCGCCTCGCTGAACAACCTCCTGCAGTCGATCTCCTGCCGGCGCCATTTTCCGTACGAAAACGATTCGCGGCGGGAAATCGCTCCCTGACCCCCGCTGGACCTCCAGGAACTTTTGGCCAGCTTGTGGGGGGCCTTCTGACCCCCACGAGACTTGCCAAAAGTCCAGCGGGGGTCCGGAAGGACCTCCTGCCGTCCAATCGTGTTCGTCTATGGCCGCCGCCATTTTTCGGCGCCATTTTGGAAAATGGCGCCGGCTGAAGACAACAAGATTCAGGAGCAGGAGCCCGTTCTGGACCGCTGCCGTTCCGGACTGCCGCTGGACCCGCAGGTTATTTAAGTCATTTGGGGGGGGGGTTCGGGAGGGTGGGGGATTTAATTTAAAGGGTCGGGGGTGGGTTTTAGGGGGTTTTAGTGTGCCGGCTCACGATTCTAACGATTTATAACGATAAATCGTTAGAATCTCTATTGTATTGTGTTCCATAACGGTTTAAGACGATATTAAAATTATCGGACGATAATTTTAATCGTCCTAAAACGATTCACATCCCTAATGTCTGTGTATGAGAATGTATGGGTGTCTTCCTGGGGTTTGTATATGTGAGAATAGGTGCATGCCTGTGTGTGGTGTATGTGTGTGTGTGTGAGAATGAATTGGTGCCTGCCTGGGGGTCTGTGTGTGTGAGAATGAATGTGTGCATGCCTGGGGGATAGTGAGTGAGTGGTGTGAAAATGAATGAGAGCCTGCCTGGGGGTCAGTTTCAGTGTGTGAGAATGACTGGAAGCTTGCCTGGGTGTGTGTGTTTGTGTGAGAATGATTGGGAACTTGCCTGGGTGTGTGTGTTTGTGTGATTGTGAGGGAGCTAGAGAGAGTGAGAGCATGAGTGTGTATGAGAAAATCCAGGGGAGTAAGAGTTTGGGGGGGGGGGTGTGGAGGGGGAGAGAGTGTCTTAGAGCCTGAGAGTGTGTCAGTGTCTGTGAGAGCGAGAGGTTATGGTGGGTATAAGAGCATGAATGTGTATGTATGTGACAGTGTATGTGTGACAGAGAATGGACATGTGAGTATGTGTGAGAGAGAGAGGATAACCTCCTAATCCTTGACAATATCAGGGTGACTGGAAATCAAGAGCTCCCATGTATGGACAGCAGGGGCTTTTTAAAATCCTTATTAGTTTTAATTATTGGGTGTTATTTGATATATGTGCTGTTTTGAAATATTTTATTGGTGTTTGGGAAATTGTAAAAAATGTATATGATTTTAATTAATAGAAATTCTATTAATCAGTAGTTTTAAAGTATTCTTTTATTAGTATGGTTTTACTATTATAACTGATGCTTTATGTTTCTTGATTTTATTTGTTTTATGAGGAATGGTGGTTCTGTTTTTCCATTGTTAATACACAGAGTCTGGCTTCTTGGGGCTTCCATTTCAGTTTTTGTCTAATTTGTGCTCCTTTATTTTGTATTCTGTATTTGGTGAGGGTCTGTCTCTGCTCTGTGTGTGTGACCATGATGAGAGATTCTGCTAGCATAGGGATCTATAGCAATCTGGTTTGTTTTGTTTCCTCAGTAGGTGGTGTATTAGTATTCTAGGACCCAGTGTAATATTTACCCTTGCTTATTCACAGGTAGGGTTCTTGTTGTTTGAGTCCTTGCTGTTATTACTGTTACATTACGAGAGGTTTGCTCTATAGATTTTGAGTGTTTATTTGCAGGGTTTTGTTAGTTCACAATGTGCCTGGCAGTGGAAGGTGTTTGTGCTGCTGTTACTGTGAGGTGATGCCAGAATTTGAAAATATCTTTTAGTATGATGAGCTGTAAGGGAAACATCCAAGCTCCATTGTTTGGGGGAATTTCAGTGGATGCACAGAGTTACAGAACTGGAGGTGCAGGATTTATATTGACATTCTGTCCCTTCCTATAAATTCCAGACTTCACTCTCATAGTCATAATAGAATTAGTTGAATGAGGCTATCAAATAATTATATAGTGTGAGACTGGCCAGCTTTTTAAAATTACGCAGAAGACCCTTTGGACTTTTTTATTAAAACCAAATATTCAAAAGCTGTGTTCATCCCATCAAGCTCATATATCTCATTAAAGAGGTAAATTGAATAACATAATAACTTTGTTTTATTATTGTTACTCATAAATTATAACAATAACATTAATCTTGGAATATTATATATTTTTAATATAAATGAAAGGTTTTTACAAGATAGGTTGTGTCATGAAACATTTTATTATGTATATATTTAAGGAAACATACATAAATTGTCGAAATACATTTTGTTCGTTTAACCTTTAACCTCTGGTTTGCTAGTAGACTGAATTACTGTGTCCCGAAATCATGTTTGTCTAAAAAGGGTGTCACCAACATGAAAAGTTTAGAAAGCTCTGTTCTAGAGTATACATGTTTAGATCTTTAATTCTGTCTCCATGTGTTTCATGATGAAGACCACCGGCCAATTAGTAGATATGATCACAGCAACAGCAGCAGTGAGAAATCAGCAGGGCAGACAGTTTCAGGAGAAGTGGCATTCAATGGCAGTGATATTCTTTCTCATGGGTCTAGGGCAAACTAGTTCATTATGCACTGGATGTTGCAGTTGCAACATTTTAGAAAACTGCAAGTCCTATTAATGCCCCATACAAAAATATTAGATGTTTGGGGGCCTCTATAAGTATCTGAATGAAAATACCTCAGGTTTATCCAGTTTCATTCACAGTCTGTACCAGTGTGAATTATCCTAATCCACCAATCTGAGGAACTTAATCTGCATTGTTTCACTAATTACAAATGGAGAGATAATGCTGAACCTAATATCTTTAAGAAGCCTCTCAACAGAGCTTTCAAAAGCAATAAACTGCTGTTCGTTCCACTTACGTCCACTGTACTCTCACACTTAACACAAAGGGTAATGTATCATGGAAAGAGCTGAAGGCAATACCCCATTCAAAAATGTATTTTAACATGATTAATCAAAGAATTGCCAGCCCACTAAGGGGTCTATAAACTAACCCATGGATAGTTGTGGAGGAAAGATGAGATATTTTTCTCATTATATAGGGCCATTTTCATATTATGGATATAACCCTTTCTTGGTGGATGGCACGTATCCTGAAGGGCCATAAAAGAATTTATAACTGGGGATGTCCTCATACTTCTCATTCCTTTTTCCTGAGTCTCCAAGGTGTGGGTCCTTTCTATGGGGGTGAAGGCTAACCTTTTTGACCAGGTAGTAGTGTTCTCTCATGTGTGTGTTACCATAGATCTTTGGGGCAGGTACACTGATAAACCAGGTAGGACTCACTGGATGGGTGTTCAAATTATAGTTTTACTGTAATTCCACATAATAGTATCAATAGATGCAAAACATAAAGTATCTAGATACTTCCAGTGGTCCCAGATTTACATGAGACAGGATTTGGGTACTCTTTGAGTATGTGGAAATGTCCCTCCAGGAATGGGCTTGGAACCGGGGTATCCTCCATGAGGGCCAGGAAATCCTAACAGTGACTGATCCTTCCCACCGTACCTGAGGTCCACGTTGAATCCTGACATCACCTGGCAGCGTCCGGTGTCCCGGGGTAGAAACTCCATTGGGAATCTCCAGATGTCCTTCTATTTTCTCCCTCTGAACTCCTCTTCAAACAGATGCAGATGCAGCCTTCAGGGAGGAAATGCCAGCCACTGAAAGCAGTCCTTACAGATTCCAGCTTACGGCAAAGAAGGGCTGTAGAAACAGCTTCCTTCCCTTTTGGTAAAAAAAACTAAATCTCTGATCAAGACACTTCTCTCTGCATGGTCAATGCGGCCTCCTCTGGAAGTGGGCAGAGAGACACACACAGCGTCTTCCTGAGCCACTGAGCAGGGTATTCTGAGCAGGGGTGAAGGCTGAGGAGAAAACTGTGAGAAAACTTCAGAAAAACTGCAAAAAGCCTTCCTCTTTCTCTCTCCCTTCCAATCCACTTCTAGGGACCTGGCAGGGCAGTGTCTCTCCCTCTCTGTGCTAAACTGAGGGCCTAACTTGGAGAATGCCCTGAAAACACTCCTCCTCCTTTGAAATCAAATCTGCAGTGCCTCACTCTCACAAGGGCTCACCCCCCTCCCCTTGTGGCCTAGGAGATCATCACCCATAGGCAGCCTCTGGGGGAGGGCCTATGCAGGAATGCTGTCTCCATTTAAGCTGATACAAATCCTAAGGGCTAGAAGCTACGGCCAATTAGTGGCTGACCAAAGATCTGGCCACATAGAAATCACCTTTGCAGCCTTTTCTTATGATACAGTTCACGTGAAATCATGGATTTTTTTTGCAAATAAAACGTAACATTTCCTTGAGGCTCAGTAAGCTCCACTCTAAAACATGGTATTGAGCTGCATTGCATAATTATGCAGCTTATTACATCTTCTGCATATAATTTTACATACATTTTGAATTGCGCTTTACAAATGCTAAATAGCGTGCAAAAAAAAAAAGCAAACAGCATGTGTAAAATTTTGCCTGCAGCATTTTGATTTTTTTTTGCGCATTAACATGTTTGCGAAGCACAACACGCCTTAATACATTTGCCCCTATATAAATTTGATCAAAGTATCTGCATGGATAGGAAAATTGTTGCACCATCTTCACAAACTATGTTGCAAGGCCAAGCCAGTCAAATTTTGAATTTTAGTGAACTCAACTGCTAACAATAATTCTCATTTCCTACAGGTTGTTCCTAAACTGGGCTATTTTGTCTTTGCTTCTGTTATGTTTTCACCTAGTTTAGAAAATATTAGCATGATAACTATGCTATGATCTGGATAACGTTATTTAAAAAAAAACTAGTCTGAAAAGCAGTCAATCAAAATCTACTGGGAACCGAGAAACAAAGCAACGCCTTGGTCCTCATTAGATCTATCAAAGGAGGGTTCTAAAAATAAAGTTATCTTTTCACACAAAACATGCACTACAAAACGCAAGATTTGAAGTAGCTTATGCACAAGTCATAAAATGTATACAATGAAAGCAAAATTCAGAAAGCAAGCCTGTCCAAAGAAGAATTCTGAATGAGGATTTTCTAACCAAATTGTATTCATTAGATCACAAAGTAAGTTCTGCCACTGAGCATAGGAAGAGGAGGAATCTCCTTTACAGTATACTAAGGCTCAAATGCATTACAGTCGGGGCTGAAATTTCAAAGCCATTTATGCAAAATGGAGGATAATTTTATAGCAGCCCACAAAGGACTGAAGTCTGCATATACAGGGTACATGTGGATTTCAGCTTTAAATTTCAAAGCAGATTACCATGTGAAAGTCCGCTCTAAAATGCAGGAACCTAGCATGCACATTTCCATCCACTAGAGAGCAGCTTTAAATGTCCATGTAAACACTTCCACACGTTGAAGTCCATATTCAAAAGCTATTTAGACGGATAACATAATAGTTATCTGTCTAAATGGCTTATCTGGCTATATTCAGATCTTATCTGGCTAATTTCTAGCTAGGAATTAATTACCCGGCTAGAATTTAGCCAGATAAAAAAGGGGCATTTCAGGGGCATTCCAGGGAGGGGTTGAGTTATCTAGCTAACCTAGCCAAATATTGAATATATATCTGCCTTGGTTAGCCAGATAACTTTAGGCCTGATCTGAAGCAGGTCTAAAGTTAATCGAACTCATGTGGCCGGATAAATCACTACTTGCCCGGATATCTTCAGAGATATCTGGGTAAGTAGCACAGCTAAGAAAAATAACCCCTGAGACGTGGGCGTAGCGGCCTGATGCCCACCACCACCACCACCACATGTATCTAATCCCTTCCACCTTCCACTGTCCAACAAGTTGCAAAATCCTGTTAAATTTTCATAAAGCAATCACCGCCAGCCTGAGCCTCCCCTCTACCCCCTCCCTCCCCACTGAAATAAACTTTAAATTCCCCTCTTTTGCCTTCCTACACAGTCATCCTCCTTCCCCCACCCCCTTCCCCCACCCCTGGCTGATACCCTGGCCATCCACCTGTTACCTCCAAAAGTGGCCCCACTCTTCTGTGTGCCGGGACTGTTGTCAGCAATCCCGGCCCCTTCGAGCGTAACTTAGTCTGTTACCTACGCTTCCAGCATGACATAGCTAATAGTGCTGGAGGCGGACTGTTTAGTTTAAAAATATTCTTCAGTTGTTATTATCTATTGTTTTTTCTTTTTTTTTTCTCTAAGATGCGCTACCTACCCGGTCATCTCTGAAGATATCCAGGTAAATACCAAATTATCCGGCCATATGACGCCGGATAACTTTAGACCTAACCGGCCATATTCAATCAATGGCCAGTTAGGGCCATGTAGCCAGATCGCTTTAAACAAGCATAATTCAACAGGACATTTATCCTGCTGAATATATTGGGCAAGTCATCCGGCTAACTGTAGCTTGGATATCTTGTCCTCTAAACAGCTTATTGAATATTGACCGCAAACTTTCAAAAAGGAAAGAATGGGGTAAATGATTGCCCTGCTCCAGCTCTGCAAGCCCCCCTCCCCGAGTGCACCCCTTTGCAGTGCACAGACAGGTACGCATGAAGTCGCTTCTGCGTACGTTTTTACACACATAGCCCCTGGGGTGTAAGTGTCCACAAGCTGTTTTTCATCTGTAAATGCTTTTGAAAACTACCCGCAGAAAGCCCAGTTTTACGCATGTTAGTGGCTCAGGACATGTCAACGATATCACAGTTCTGCACGCACTGCCACGTGCAGCAGAGGAAGGTGTTCTGTGGGGTGGTGCGGGTGGGCCTTGCATATGGTCTTTTTAATTTTCAAAAATCTGCATGAAGTTACCTGGAACAAGTTACACCCTAAGAAGAGAAGGTCTTCACTTTGTGCGGGGTTATTATCTGCGCGGTGAACAGTAGTTGCACACGCATGTTCAGGATGAACTTATGTGCACAAGTTTACTTTGAAACTACGGGACAAAGTCGGCAGATTTTACCTCAGCCTGCCCAGTTAAGTTACAAAATTACCCTCCCAATGTATAGAGTGCAGACGTGCTATGAGAATGTGCTGTTTATTTTGCTTTTTAACAAAAGACTTTTAATGCAAGCCTTATTATTAACCAAGCATCCTTTAGAACAATCAATCTACCTTTTAGAAGAATATATATGCTGTCATTATTTCTGTTTAGCATTTAAGAAGACCACATGCAAGTGCATGTGCAGATGGAGCTTTAGTGCATCCTTATTAGTTTGTATTGCAGTTTTCCTCTTATTTTCATACTCTGCACTGACCTCTGCTGGTTCAACTAGGTCACACTGAAAAATTACAAAATCTGTAGAAACATGACCCACATCACATCATCGATGGGACACAGCATTTTTTCATTTGTGATGTACTATGCAATACATAAAAGGAATGAAACCTGTAAATGGAAAAGCAGTGCAATAGTTCCAGTTAGCATTCGTGTTCTTTTAATTGGGACATTTTATCAATCCCAGTTATTTCCTAAGTTACCTCTGCATCTGCCAGGGGCAGGAGCAACTTTGTGCACTTTCTGAGAATTTTCAAAGTAAAAGTATGCAAAATCTGTGAGTAAAAGTTAACTATAGACCTACCCATCTTTCGGGCCAATTCAGTAAAGTCTGCGGGAGAGCGGGCGACCGCCCGCTCTCCCGGCGCGCGCACAGGCCACTCGCCTGTGCGCGCAATTCAGTATTTAAATGAGGCCCGGTGGTAGAAACGGGCAAAAGGAGGCGCTAGGAACACTAGCGCGTCCCTAGCGCCTCCATTTGGCCCGGAGCGGCGGCTGTCAGCGGGTTTAACAGCCGACGCTCAACATTGCCGGCATCAGTTCTCGAGTCCGCTGACAGCTACGGGCTTGGAAACCGGACGCCGGCAAATTGAGTGTCCGGTTTTCGACCCGACAGCCGCTGGCCCATTTAAAAATTTTGTTTTATTTTTATTTTTTTACTTTTTTTACCCTTCGGGACCTCCAACTTAATATCGCCATGATATTAAGTCGAAGGGTGCACAGAAACAGTTTTTACTGCTTTTCTGTGCACTTTCCCGGTGCCGGCAGAAATTAGCGCCTACCTTTGGGTAGGCGCTAATTTCTTAAAGTAAAATGTGTGGCTTGGCTGCACATTTTACTTACTGAATCGCGCGGGAATACCTAATAGGGCCATCAACATTTGCATGTTGAGGGCGCCATTAGGTTCGGCGGGTTGGACGCGCGTTTTCCGCCCCTTACTGAATAAGGGGTAAGGGAAAATGCGCATCCAATGGCAGGTTAACAGTGCGCTCCGTTGGAGTACACTGTACTGTATCGGCCCGTTTTAAAATTACCCTGTCTCTGATAAACTGAAGCCTTGTCTTATAGAGTAGAGTATTGTAATAGACTATGATACTTTTGATAAGGGCAGTTTTATGATGTTTTAGAAAGATAAATTTCACATTTTTACTTATTATGCAGATATAATTATAATTTGCTATTACCTATTATCACGGTGATACCATTTCAGTGCTAATCCATTATGCTTAAGAACTGATTATTCAAATGACAAAAACCCTAGTGGTAAAATAACCATATATCAAATGCATACAATGAACCACTAAGAAACAATGTAGGAAATAAGTGCCTGAGTGGTGAAAAGAGTTTCTTAAGTTAAAAGGCTCATATAAGTGAGTATCTGGGCCAAGCAAGAGCAGCTCTTATTTTAAAATGGCCCAATTACACACATGGTCTATAAAAGGGCTACAGGTGGTTTCAACCAGGCCCTAGGATGAAGCACACTGCTGAACACTATGGCAGGAGTGTCTGGAAATAAGGAATGATATAGAGATTTAATAAATACGGTTCTTAAATACAATTTTGAAAAATATACAAAAATTAGATTTGTGGAGACTGATGATTATAATGAAAACCTAAGAAATATTTGGTGTTCTATCAAAAAAAAAAAAGTCGAGTATGATGGTCTCCACTTCGCATGTATTTCCTATGTTATTTCTTAGTGGATATTTATATGTATTTGCTCTAAGGACTGAACCTAAAGATCCCTCTTAAAGGTATATATCCCCCATTTATACGAAACACAAAATGCTGAAATAATCAACCAACTGATTCCATAATACATTGGGTGGAGAAGAGTAAAAGCAGGGGGAGATGGATAAAAGCATGGATGGAGGAGGGTGAGAGAACTTGGGAGAGAGGACAGGAAAGATCTGGGGTTGGTAAGATTAGTGAATGCACTGGACAGGGAGAGAAATGTGAGAGCCCTGGTCAAGGGAGAGGGGGAATGTAAGGTGACAGCAATGAGCATGAGGCTGGAGTGTGCGATGAAAGCACTGGGTGTGATGGCAGGAGGGAGTGGGGAGGGAAAGCATAGGGCATGGGATGAGAGTGGCGGTTGTGTGTTGTGTGTGTGTTGGGGTAGAGGGACAAATGAAAACCTTCACTGTGGCCCTAGCTCTTTTCCCTAAATTGCCATAGACATAAGCAATAAAAAAAGATATATGAGATAAAGTACCTGGACTAGCATTACAAAACTAGCATTTATTATCTGAATTACCACACATTCTAGCTAGTTTTACCAGCGTCCATATAGCTAAATGTGCAACAAAGTATAGTGATTAAGTTAACCAAGCAAACTCCTAATGACTTATCCCAGAATAATTTCTATTTATTCTCTCTCAATTCAAGTTCTGTATCATTTTCCCAACTTATCTCCATACCAATCACAAAAGATTTCTCCAACAAACAAATATATAATCTGAGGGACAGGCTCGTCTTGTCTCGAGGATCATAACCAGGGTAAAGCGCGCGGGTGACAGGCATAAAGCATAGGATAGATAGAAGGTGGGGGATGGGGAGATGGGAGTGAGGCGTGAAATTAATGAGGCGGTGTATAAATGGTCTAACGGTGGAAGTACAGTCATTGAAAATCCTGACTTCGGATTGGTCAGGAGATTTAGTCAGCGATGCGGTGGGGCTGGCACGCATTCCGAGTCAGCGGGGGCTAGGTGGTGGAGCTCCGTTTTTTCTGGCCTTAACAGCGTGAGAAAATTATAGGGTGAAGTATTTAATTTTCCGTTTTCTCTTAGCTTGCGAGCTCCGTCACCTTTAGGCCAGCGTTTCGGGCTTCTTCACATTGTCAGGCCTTGTGCTGCGACAGCATGCATTGAAGGGGCAGAGATAAAGTGGCTAGGCAGGGCCGGGGCGCAAGCAGTGCGCACATTAGTGGCGGTCGACTGAGTGCGGTGGACCGGGCGACGGTGACCTCGAGAAGGATGGATCAAGCAGTGCAGGTGAGTGACATGAGCAGAACTTCCCCGCGTGCCAGTTCAGGAGAGAGCGGCGTGGAGGCTCCGCCTGTCTCCTGGCCAACCCCTCTTCCCCCAGGATGCGAGGAAGCATTTCAGCCTCTAGATCTTTCGTTTCACGGCTCAGGAAGGGAGACCCCCTCACCCAGGGAGCCTGCTGCTGGGGCGCATGGCGGCAGTGCTTTGGCAACAGTAAAACAGCTCTTGGCAGGAGGCACAAGCAAGGGTTTGCGGAAGGGGATTGAGACTTACAGGGGAGCCAGGATGGTAAAAGCGACTGGGATCAAGGCCAATCGCTGTGGTCTTGGACATGTTGTGACGCACGTGCCAAGCCATCGTGGGAGAGGAGTGGAGGCACTTTTTCTGATGGTGGATATATATGCCAGTGAGTGGAAGATGGATGCCCTGGGATATGACACCACGGACGGGCGTGAGAGTGTGGAGTTTCATCGCTTTGGAGTTGGGCTGGGCGGTGCAGCATGTGGTGTGAGTCACGCTATGCCAGTTCGGCCAGGTAAGGAGAGGTTCCAGAGCTGAAAAAGGAGCAAGTGGTGTCTGGGGAGGGGAGCAGGAAAGGGAGGGACAGTGCGTGAATACAAGGAGGATCAGGGGGATAGGAGTGATTTCGGAGGTTGGGTTGCATGGGATAGGATGGGGAGCGGGTGTCCAACGGGTGCCAGCTCATTGGTGGAGATACGGGGATTGAGGACAGAGTGGGGAAGTGAGGGTAATAGAGTAAGGGGGAGTGGAGAGGAGAGGAGAATTCTAGGGGTACATAAGGGTGGGGGGTAGGTTTGCACAAGCAGGATACTGTGGCTGGTACATCTGTTTCCACAGCCGCTGCAGAATTTGAGCATCCAGGGACATCCAGGGATGAGGCTTGGAGGGATTGGCCAGGAGATGGCTGAAGGGAGCTACACAGCTACAGAGGAAGAAGAGCAGGGGGGGGACAGGTCATCAAGGTGGACAGAAGGAAAAAGGTGAGTGTGTAGCATCGCAGGTGGATCATACAGCAGGGTCGGGAAAGAGGCGTAGAAAGTCTTCCAGGCATTCCAGGTCAGATTCCAGTTCATCATCATCTTCTCAGTCTTCCACCAGTTCCTCTTTGGGAGCAAGGCAAGGTGCAGATGAGGGCCCATAGCAAGATATGGGACATCCGGCGCTGGCATCTTTGACGTAATTATGGGAGGGGGTGCCTAGCAGGTTGCGGAAGAAAATCAAGAGGCGTAGATATATCAATATATTCAAACTCCTAGAGGGTAGACGGGGGCGGGGGGGGGGGGGGTAGAAAGGAGAAGAAGAAAAGCAAGAAAAGAAGGAGGGAAGGTCCTAAGGTGTCAAAAAACATTTTGAATTGGGTAAGGGGTTTCTTTAGTTTAGCCAGCGTGGTAGGGCATTTTGAACCACAGCAATACGGCGCCTTGTTGGCATACGGGGATAGTATTGTTGGTGCATTTAAGGATTATGAAGGTTGGGCATGGCTCAATTATGATGATAAATTCAGGGATAAGATGGCGGGCAATAGACATATGTCGTGGGGAATGCAGGATATTAATTTATGGTTAACTCAAATGACCAACAAAAGTGCGAGTAATGTGAAATGAGGGAGTGGAGGTTTTTCAGGGTCTAATGAGTTGGGAAGTGGAGTGGGAGCACCAGCTCCTTTCGTGGGTCAGGAACAGGAAACAAGTCAGGGTTGGGGAGCAAAGGATTGGTTGGGACCCAAGATGTTTGCTGTAGATTTAACAAAACGACATGCTTGTTCCCGGATTGCAAGTTCGGCATGCCCGTTCTATGTGTAACAGCACGCACCCTGCATCCAAATGTGGACAGTTCCAAAGTGCAGCAATTGCACGAGGGTCCAAGTCATGAGTTGAGTTTAGGAAAAGCAGATTCCCCCATAGTACTACAGGAGCTGGTGGGGTGGCTGACGTTTTATACTGATCATAAAATAGTCAATTTTCTTTTTTCAGGTTTTACAGAAGGTTTTCCTATACCGTATACGGGGCCAGGGTTTGGGGGGAGAGTAAAGAATGCAAGATCCATTTTGAGGCTTCCACAGGTAGCGGACGACAAATTGGCAGGGGAATTAGGTTAGGGAGAATTGCTGGGCCGTTTGAGGCACCCCCCCCCCCCCCCTTTTCTAAGATGCATCTTTCGCCTTTGGCGGTGATCCCCAAAAAAGAGGAAGGCAAATTCAGGCTTATCCTTAAATTATCCTATCCACCGGGGGAATCAGTGAACGATTATATCCCTAGAAGTCAGTGTACAGTTCGATACTCTTCTTTTGATGAAGCATTATTATTGGTGAGGAGAGCGGGGATGGGAGCGTTAATGGTGAAGGCGGACATAGAATCTGTGTTTTGCTTGTTATCTAGACATCCATCGAGCATGCCGTTATTGGGTTTTTCATTTCAAGGTAAGTATTTTGTGGATCGTTGCTTGCCGATGGGTTGCGCGGTTCCTTGCGCTTACTTTGAGGCTTTTAGCTCCTTTTTACACTGGGTAACAGTGAGTTTCACCGGGTGTAGCCAGTTAGTGCATTACTTGGATGATTTTTTATTTGTGGGTTCGGGAGAATCTAGGGAGTATCAATTCCTTTTGGCAGGGTTCTTGGAGGTGGCAAGGAAGTTGGGGGTACCGATAGCGGCAGGAAAGATGGAAGGTCCTCCTACTAGGATTACATTTTTAGGTATTGAACTGGATTCGGCGGATATGGTTTTGCGTTTGCCGATAAAGTTGTAAAATTGAGGTTATTGGTGAGGCAGGTGAAACGGGCAAGTAAGGTAACCTTGGGTCAGATGCAGTCCTTAGTGGGCTATTTGAATATCACTTGTCGGGTGATCCCGATGGGATGGGCTTTCATTTGATGTTTTTCAGTGTCCATGAGGGGAGTGAAGGCTGGACATCATCGTATTTGGGTTACACGGTGGATTAAGGAGGATCTGGAGGTGAGGAGGATATTTTTGGATTCTTACAATGGTATATCTATGATACCGGCAGAGGAAACCTCGAATCAAGAGTTGGAGTTATTGTTATAACTGTCGCTGCCTGACATCTCCACTCCGCCCTCCTTACCTCTTTGGCAACTCCTCCTGCGGTTGATGGATGACTGGCTGCCGTGGCGTCTGTCTGCCGTTCTCTCCGGCGTTCCCAGTCCGGCTTGGGCGCTGCATCCCGCCATGTTGTTCAGCTACTTTAGGGCGCGCGCGCCGCACGGCCCTGCTTCTTATTCCTTCTTTGGTGAGAACCTCAGGGGCGTCCCCCTGTGATGACGTCACGCATCCCGGATACAAAAGCCTACTCTGTTTGCTAGCTAATTGAGTTAGCAAGGGGGTGGAGGGACTCCTTACGAATGGGATTCACTCTCTGTACCTAGCTACTCTGCCTCTTCTTAATTGGACTTACTCTATCGGGGTACCCGCTCCTTGGGAGCCTCTCTCTTTTCTTTCAGGTCACTGTCTGGAACCGGTACTCACTCCTTGAGGGCCCATGTTCCCGGACTCGCTGCCTGAGCTCACTTTTGCTTGGAAGAACTCGCTGCCTACACCATCAGTGAGTTACCATCTTTATTCTCTCAGAGCTGTTCCCTGGAACCAGGTACTCGCTCCTCGAGGGCCTGCCTCTATTCCAGCTTCTGTGTTACCTTCCGGGAGAAACCGCTGTGTGAGTAATCAACCAATGAGGATCTATACCAGAACCCTGTGTATGCTCCACTGTACTCACTATCTCAGTTTCTCTCCACTACAGCACAGCTATTGAGGGATCGCTGTTCCAGTGTCCTGAGGGACTACAAGCCCAGCCAGGCTTCATCTCTACTCACTACTGCCATCTCTGGTGGCTTCTCAACTCTGTTTAATAAAAGATTATTCTGTGTTGTGTGTCCTAAAGCTGAGCCTGACTTGTGGCCCCTCACGGGACTTCCCCCCGTGGGCGTGGTCATCTGCCACAGTGTCCAAGGGTCTACCCAAAACCTTACAAACAATAACAGTTATTTTCGATGTGGTGGGTGCCTGTGGTTTCGGGGTTTATTTTCGGGGTGAATGGTGTGCTAAGCCTTAGCCAGCAGACTGGGTAGAGGCAGGAATGACCAAAAATATCACTTTTTTGGAGTTATTTCCAATGGTTGTGGCTATGACAATTTGGGGAACTCAGTTGCAAAATAAGAGGGTCGTGTTTTGGTGCGATAATTTGGGGGTGATGCAGGTCATTAATAGGTTATTGGCTCACTATTCAAAAGTCTCGGCACTGTTGAGGGAATTAGTGGTTAGGTGTTTGGAAGGGAATGTTAGCATTCGGGCCAGACATGTACCAAGTGCGCACAATGTGATAGCTGATGCTCTATCTCGTTTTCAATGGAAGGTATTCGAGATGTGGCGCCGCAGGCGAAGTCGGAGGCCGAAGCATTTCCAGAGAGCTTATGGAACCTAGGGAGGACAAAGAATGGCGATTGATTCGGCAATCAGTGGAGCCAGCCACTTGGGCAGCTTACACTTCGGGATACTGATTAGTAGGAAGGGGATGGAGGGGAGGGCCGGTGTCGCAGGAGAGGGTGGTAGTTTATTTTATGGGCAAAACAGCAGAGATGGGCAATATCAGCAGTTAGGGCTCAGATAGCAGGTTTTTCATTTTTTCAGAAGGGGTTGGAGTAATCTATTAACAGGTTTTGTGGTAAAGCGGGTATTAGGCAGATGGAGGAGGGGCATGGGGTACTGGGGAGATAGGAAGAAACCGATAAGCTATGGGGATTTGCTGAAAATCATGGCGCAATTAAGGGCAATTTGTTGGTCAAGTTACGAGGTGCTGTTATTCAGGGTAGCTTACTTGTTGGCCTTCTTTGGAGCCTTGCAAATAAGCGAGTTGGTGGCAAAGTAGAGGAACACGTTGGGGGAAATGGGGTTGCGGGTGGAGCAGGTATATGTGGGTAGCGGAAGGGTGACGTTGTTTTTACAGAAGTCGAAGATGGATCAGCTAGGGCAGAGGCACTCTACCTTACTTTTCCCAGTTGCTAGTCCGTGGGTATGTCCGATAAGGACATTGCAGGATTATGGGAGATGGAGACCGGCTGTTTCTGGCCCTTTGTTAGTGCATGAAAATGGATCACAAGATTTCAATAATAGAGTGTTGCGTATAGTGGTGGAGAGAATGGGATGGGAAGCGAGGGATTTTAGTTCGCATTCATTCGGATCGGAGCGGCCACTTCAGCGGCTGAAGGTGGTATACCGGTTGAAGGAATTAAGGGGACTGGGAGATGGAAGTCACAGGCATTTAGGTGGTACATGCACATTTAGTAGGGACGTATTGGTGGAGGTGTGGTGGGGGGTGGGTGAGGGGAGGGGAGAAGCGGGCAATAATTGTTTGTTTAAGCTTGTACTCAGATAACCTTTACTTTATACAGCTAGGCCTGATTCTCCACCTTCTATTTGTCAAAATAACGTTGAGCATAGAACCCAACTTCTCCCAATCCCTTCAAAGGAATGGCCATAAGTTAAGCGCCATATCGGCCTGAGGATCCTATCTGTGACCCCCCCCCCCCCGAATGTGCAAAAAATATGCAGGCTAATGCCCACTCTCCCACCTACAACCCCTATTTCCAAGCCTCCCACTCCCCCCGGCACTCCCAAAACCTCCATGGCCACCAGGAACAAGGTACAACACTCCTGGCAACATCTCAAAGTACTGTATGACAGCAACGATGGATGCCACCAGAAATGGTATAAATGTACCACACTCCTGCAGATGTGGGGGGTGCCAGGTGGGGTGGAAGGCTTGGGATAGAGGTTGCAGGTGGGAGAGGGGAGAGTAGGGATCTGGAGAGGATCTAGATCTCTCATGTTTTTGTGTATTCAGGGAATGGGGTGGGGAAGATGATATGGTCTACAACTTATGGTCATTCTTTTGGGGGGAAGGGGCAGTAACCATCAGGATCTATGTCCAATATCATTTTGGCAAATATTGGGAATGGGAGTGGGAGGTGGGGATTTGGGTCTCCTGGCCCAGATTTTTTTTTTTTTTTTGCTACTTAATGAGCTATACTTTGAATATAGCCAGTTAAGGTAACAGTTATCTGGGTGCACATACCTGGATACTTTAAGACTGGTCTCAAGCACATCCAGACTTAGCTGGATAACTTAACTAGCTAATTCTAATAAATATTGGAGTTAGATGGAGCCCTCCTGAAATGCCTCCAACTTAATCCATATAAATTTTAGCCAGGTAATGATTCACCCAGCTGAAATTTGTCCAGTTAGAAGGGCCAGAAATTTAAATTGTGTCAGTGTAAACTCACACATTCCCCAGATAAACCCCTTTGATTATGGACTTCACAGTTTCTCAACTGAATCCATTAAAAATGCTAAGACCATACCAAATTGACCAATTTATAAAGGAATTGTTGATTTTAACTGCAGAATAGGCAGTTGTGATTCTATCTTTTAAAATATACAAAGGATAATAAATTGGGATTCTTCTTCTTATACAGTATGTTTGGCAGTTGGCATAACTGGAAGAAGCTACAAAGGGAAAGAATATGCTGAATCCTGTTCTACCAGTTACCACCTCGGAAAATCTTCAGGAGAGGGATGCGGAAACCCATTTACCACTCAGGGAAGCCAGGGTTCAAATGCTGTTGCTGCTCCTTGTGACCTTGGTCAAGTCACTTCACCCTCTGCTGTCTCAGGTACATCAGATTATAAGCCCTATGGGAACAGGAAAATCCTACTATACCTGAATGTAACTCATCTTGAGCTACCAATGAAAAAGCAGAGCTAAATAAAATATGCATCCTTCACTTTCTTCACTTTAAGTTTATTAAGTGCTATTTTGGGGGACTTGGAATTTCAAAGAAATGTAGAAAAGCATTCACCCTATTTTAGAATGCCTTGGACATTAAAATTGAAAACATACTGAATAGATGATTCAACTCTGGTGCAATTATCATCTCAATAGCAACAAATCTATCTCACCAGGACAAAAATAGAGGCAATCATTGAGTTGTTATATCCTTTGATATCTTTTCAATTGTTTCAGAGGTTCTTTCCAATGTCTGGGTGAAAACTCTATGAACCTTAACTTCATATTTAATATGTTATTTTATCTCTCACCCTTTCATAGAAAATTATAAACTTCTAACTTAACCCATGAAAATATGAACATTTAGGGCGTAATTTTGTAACTGCCTGCATTTGTGTAAAATCTGTGGGAACTTTATATCTGAATAAGCAGAGAATATGCAGAGATTTAACTGCATACTTTTCCTTTGAAAATTATCCCACAGAAACGACTCACGCACATGTATACTTGCTAATGTGTGTATTTGGTTTTTGGGGAAAAAATGCATGGATATTTTTGAAAATTCTGAAGTATGCATGTAAGTGCAAACCCTACCCAGTCCCATCCCCAGGAATGCTTCTTCTCACTGAAGGTAAAAATATATGGATCTTCAACATCGGAGAAAGAATAATTCAGTAATCCAAAATAATGTAGTCAATCCTCAAAACAATATCTACAAACTATATAAGACAAACTGTCCCATGACACATACATGTTTCGCAGACGTGCTGCATTGGGCTGGACAGGAATGCTGCTTTCAATCAGTATCTCTTGTTTAAACATAAATCAGTTGATGCTGACTGAAAGCAGGAATGACCCCCCTAGAACTGACATAAAACTCCAGTTGAAGTGTCACCAGTAATACATACAAAAGCATTATCACCTCCTTTTTTCCTACTAGTTATGACTCTCCCCTTGAACCTAGAATCCCTGGGTTTCTTATCACTTCTTCACCATTCTGTTTCACTATCCTCTGATTATCAGATGTGATCATCCCAGAGTATCACTCCTAGTAGGAACACATCAGTATATCAATCCCGCATCCTGTAGACCTTTCCTGGATTGCTCACAAAAGTTGAAGGAGCACCCACAAGGAGATAGGTCTATTGCAGAGCCAAGTGGCATTCCAGGCACTATGGGAGGCAGAACCAGATCCAGGAGAAGCAGGGCCAGCTTCAAGGGGCAGGGTCCCTTTGGATAATGCAACCAATTGGACCAGGTTCCCCTCTGATGGTGTGAGTGCAATCCAGCAGTTGAGTAGAAGCTGCAGAGAGCTTTTGCTGTTGCAGCTGCGGCATGAGGCACTGCTTCCCCACCACTGATGAGGCACATCGATACCCCTGGCAGGTTGCCCCAGGTGGTCACCCACCTCACCCAATCCATCTCATAGTCTTCTAGGAGGTGACTCTTACCAAAGGCTACCCATACACAGAGTGTTATCAGAAAACCAGAAAACATGTAATTACCAAAGACACCTTGCCAAAGACAGAAAAATATTATCCAAGGACCAATGCCCTGAAAAATCAAATCCATCCTTGCAAACCCTTAATGCTACATGACAGGAAAATGATAAAGCCAAGCAGTAATCAATCACCATGGCATCAAGCAAGAACCACTCCATCAGAAAAGCCATCATGAGAAATAAATGGACTGTCATCGGGAATTACGAATGCTGCACCCCTTCTGAACACCACTGAAAGGACCTTGTGAATGAATCTAGCACTGCCCCTTTACAAGAGCAGGATGCAACATCAATAATGAAAATTGGAATCACAGCCAATCTCCTATTGCCCAAAGCTAATAACCCTGAATGCTTAAAACACGTATCCTACAACCCTCCCTTCTGCCACTCACAGAAGAATTCTTGGTTGCACACTGCTCTGGGAGTAGCACCTTATATCCTGATGATCCATAAAGCCTCAAGACAGTAAAAGATTGACCCAAGCTTCCGATCAAGTCTCTCCATCATGGTGTAAGTATCCTAGCCAAACTGCCACAGGAGACTGGGGACCCTCTCAGTAGAGAAGCATTGGTGGCAGTGCGATGGCGCCTTGACCCTCTCTCTTCCTTCCTCTCAAGAGCAGAAAATTGGTGGATGTGGGATGACACAATCTTTCACTTCTAACTCCCCCCACTCCCTGGATCTCCTCTCTCACTGTCTCCTGTTGCGAAAAAGGAAGAGGAGAGTGGCAGCCTTGCAGCTGCTTGGTGACATCCTACTCCTTCCCTGCTGGGGCCTGAATGGCCTGTTTTGAACTACTTGCACGCGCAAGTTATAAAATCAGGAGTTGGCGCGCGCAAGGGGGTGCACAATTGTGTACCTTGTGCGCACCGAGCTCGCGCCGAGCCGCATTGCCTTCCCTGTTCCCTACCCCCCCACCCCACCTTCCCTTCCCCTACCTCCCCCACACTTTCCCCCTACCTTTTTCCTTTTTTTTTCTTGTTGCAAAACTTACTTCAGCCCTGGGGCCGAAGTAAGTTGCGAGCGCCAGCCGAGTGCCAATACGCGATCCCCCGCACAGCGGCAAATGGCCGCTGTGCCAGGAGCCTCTGACCCCACCCTGCCCCTCCCCCAGACTGCCCCACCCCCTTCCCGCCCCTTTAGTAAAGCCCCGGGACTTAGGCCTGGCGTGCGTAACCCTTTGAAAATCCGGCCTTAGATACATGGAAATAGATATAGAACATAAAATTTTCACCACCATAAGAGCATTAGCAATGATTAGAGACCAAAATAGTGACATAAGAGCTTTGTTTATCTAATAATCATAATAATAGTTATTTTATTTATGTTACTGAAACTCCTTTATCAAGAACTTGAGATTTATACTGTTTCATGAAATGCAAAAAATGTTGAAATATAAAAAAAGCAAGAAAGATTCTCTAGTAAATAAAGGATTTTTATCATACTGTGATACAATACAATAATTATAATCATAGCAGCAGGAAATTCCAATATGCTAGGCCCATACTTAAGTCTCAACAAGCAAAGAAAGAGCTGTCTTGCTCTGTGACTAGTCCTAAATACACTTTTCTTCTTCCTCATGAAGGTACAAACAACGATAATAAATCTCCTCTGGACTCCTCACGCATTATTTTAACATCTTCCCTTTTCTGATATGTTTGCTTTTGTCTCCCCCCCCCCCAGCATGAATACTGCTATTAGTGAACTGTCTGTCATCCTGAAAAGGTAATAAAGCAGGTAAGGAACTTCCTTTAATGTCACCGTGATCAGTTTGTTTGTTTCTATGAACTTAGGGTGGGGGGGAGGGACCATGGAAGGGGCCCAAAATGGGAGTCCCTGATCAAATTTCAAACACTCTTATGCAAATTTGGTCATCTCTGAAAATATCTTTTAAACATATCCGCCAGGATACACATCATACTAAATATATGCAGTGTAGGAAGCATCCATATTGATTGTTTTCCTTCTCTTACCTTTGCTTGGTCTCTCACTGCAGTTACTGGACACAGCTGCCTCTTCTGGGTTTGAAGATCTATTCACTTTTCTGCTTCTTGTCGGATTCCTTTTTAGATTTCTTGATGCTCTAGATGCAACTAAATTCAAGTTCTTTTTTCTTTTCTGGATTCGAAAAAAAACCCACTAGCTTTACCATTACAAAAAAGAACTCCCTCTTCATCTGTACGGTGACTGGATATCCAAAATCAAATCCGTTTTTTTTTTTGTTTTTTTTTTTAACAAAGCAAATCTGTTGAGCGAGGATAACAGAGTTAAGTAGAACAATACTCTTTATGTTTCTCTTGCAACATAGGGAGAGGATCCTATAGGGATCCTGTAGGATTTTTTGAAACCAATTCTCTCGGAGTCTAGGTGGAGTATTCCACAAACCTCAGATATTAGTTCCTTACCTAAAATATGGCAGAGAAATAACTTTTTGTTCAAAACATCCTGCCAAGCTTGGTGCAACAGGACAGCAAAGAATCAGAATGCTGGCAACTCTGCAACTTGCTGACTAACTTTGTGCTCTCTGTGTTATTTATCAAACTACACAATGAAAATGCTGTCTATTCAAAATGCATTTCAAAACTCTTTTCACAGAAAGTAAGTGAACAAACACTTCCATGTCCTAAGCTGTGGTCACATCTCCCATAAGGCCCGGTGATTGCTGCGGGGCATGGGACTGAGTGACACCATTGCCTGTCACTAGAAAAGCACTTTTGTCAACAACTTGCATGTGGGACTGGGAGAAGAGAGAACAAAAATATTTGTTTTGTTTTTTTTCCTTCCTTTCTCTGACATTATGTAGTTGTTTTTAGCTTTTGCTTGCCTGTTTGGAATATCACAGAACTTATTCTGTTTTGCAAGGTGCTTTGAAGATAAAGCTATCGGCTCAGCTTTTGTATCTTAATTTCTGTTCCAATAAGTATCTGTAGATTTGATGTTCTATGCTTAGATGCCTTCAGTACTTTAAAAAGAAAACATCCTTTAGTTATTCCTCAAGGTACTAGAAGTTATGAGTGAGCCTCTGTTCTCAGCAAGTGCCATGGAAACTCGAGTTTTTGAGATCCAGTTGGGATGCAGTTTCCCTGCCATATCTCAGTGTCAGCCCAGGGTGCTGAAAACCTCTTTCCCTTTTTCCTGCAGATTCCTAACCTTAAGAACTGAAACACTACATTCACAAGACTTTGACACAGCTGTGCTGAGAACTATGCTATATTCCCCAGTACATACAGAACACCCTACTACAATGGGAGTACTTTTCATCTCAAATACAAAGACTCCTAATTCAGATATCGCTCACACTCAACCACAAGAAAAGCAAAATTGCTTACCTTGTAATAGGTGTTATCCCAGGACAGCAGGACAGCAGGATGTCACATATGGGTGAAATCGGTAATGGAGCCCTATACGGAAAAACTTCTGTCAAAGTTTCTATTGACTGGCACCTATAGTGCCTACTGAGCATGCCCAGCATGCCATGATATTCCCTGCCACAGGGGTCTCCCTTCAGTCTGTTTTGTAGCAATTAGCGTTAGCCAAAAAATAAAATAAAAAAACGTAACGTACCCATATCCGCGGGGTGGCGGGTGGGTTTCGTGAGGACTACATCCTGCTGTCCTGGGATAACACCTATTACAAGGTAAGCAATTTTGCTTTATCCCAGGACAAGCAGGATGCTAGTCCTCACATATGGGTGATTAGCAAGCTAGAGGCTGAATCCTATTGTAGTGAAACAACTGAGAAGTATTGTTGGAAATGAATCAGCTGAAAATCACAGCAGGTTGGATGTAGTAGGAGTTGGGATTAAGTTGGAAACAAGTTCTTTAAGACAGATTGTCCATAGGCTGAATCTTGTCTTCCTTCTTTGTCTAAACAGTAATGAGCTGCAAAGGTGTGAAGAGAACTCCATGTTGCTGCTTTACAAATGTCAAGAATAGGTACAGAGCTCAAGAGGGGGGTGTGGATGTTTTAGAGAGTCCTGGCTTCTCTACATTCCTAGTAGATTCCCTTGATAATATATCTACTAGAGCCACATTGTTTGTATCTTTTTCCTTAAATGTGATAAAGATTTGGTATTTCAAAAATACTTTCAGAATAAACATCTGGTTTTCTGTGGACAGAAAATCCAGATTTTCTCGGATGTTTCCAAGGTCACTCAGGCACGACGGAAACTTTTCCTCATATACAAGCAAAGGTCTAGATATAGGTGCCAGTTTCTTCCTCAAATATCCTTGTAAGTGTTTATTAACTTATCAAAATAACAATTTTGTGTTCTATGATCCTTTACACTCAGAGCAATTTATTAGGGATAAGGCTACTGTCTAAGTAAAGTAATGTTACTTTGAAGGTTTGTATAAGTTGCTAAAGAAAAAGTAATGATACTGCTCAATAGGTTTTCTCCTTCTCTCTAGATGTGGGCTAAAATAAATATATATGTGGGGGATTATATATGCTTATTGTATATGATTTTCTTTAAATTCCTGAATTATTTCATTGTAAACAATGTTATAAATCTAATTTAAAAATTTAAAAAAAGAAAACCCTCGTTGTGAAATGATATATCCTAGGAAGGGTAGACTGGATTGCTCAAAGAGGCATTTGTCCAACTTGGAAAAAAGATGGTTCTCATGAAGATGTTGGAGGACCTTGCGCACATCCGCACTAAGTCCTTAGAAAAGACAAGGATGTCGTTGAAGTATGCGACGACTTTGACATACAGGAGGTCCCAGAAGTTCTTCTTGATCATTCACTGGAATACAGCTGGAGCATTACAGAGGCCGAAAGGCATTACCAGGTATACATAATGTCCATCCCTGGTATTAAAGGCCATTTTCCAGATGTCCTCAGGGCTTATGCATACCAGATTATACATTTCTCGTAAGTCTAGTTTAGTGAAGATGGAAGCCCCTTGAAGGTGATCGAATAATTCAGAAATCAGAGGCAGAGGATACCTGTCTTTGCGAGTTATAGCATTCAGGCTGTGATAGTCAATACACGACCTCAAGGACCCATCCTTCTTCATAACGAAGAAAAATCCCGCTTCTGCGGGAGAAGTCGAAGGTTGATTGAACCCTTTAGCCAGGTTCTCTTGGATATAGTCCATCATGGCATGGGTCTCAGGTTGTGACAATGGGTAGGCCTGGCCTCGAGGAGGCATAGTGCCAGTTAGAAGTTCGATTGGGCAATCGAACCTGCAGAGAGGCGGAAGTATATCAGCCTTCTGCTTTGAGAAGATGTCCTCAAAATCTGCATATGGAGCCAGGATGCCTGAGGTAGTGGTCACAAGAGAGACTGTATGAGGTGGTACCACCTTTTTCAGACAAGTCTGATGGCAAGATGGACTCCATTCTGTGAGATGGAGTGTTCCCCAATCAAACTGGGGGGAGTGACGTTGGAGCCAAGGAAATCCTAAAACCACCGGGTGAATAGATTTTTCTAAGATGAGTTCTACCTCCTCTTCATGGAGGACACTGTGAGAAGGCAGACTGGCTCAGTTATCAGAGAAATTCAGCCAGGCAACGGCTCACCATAAATGGAGCCAATACACAAGGAAGTCTCCAGCACAGGTAGAAATACCCAGGAGTTGTACTAAGTCCTTCAGAATAAAGTTCCCCCCTGCTCCGGAGTCAATGAGAACAAGAACCTGGGAAGGAACAGGAGTCCCAGGTCAGGTAGAGACAACTGGGGGGCCGGTGAGGTAGTGCCCAAGTTCAGGACTCCTACTGAACTTAGGCCCGGAAGTTTCCCGGATGGACTGAACAAGTCTGGAGATGATGACCAGGAGCTCCACAGTATAAGCATAGGCCTGATTGTCTCCACTGGAGGTGCTCCTCCGGGGACAAATGCCCATGGCCCAACTGCATGGGCTCTTCTGCTTTAGAGATAGATGGGGTACTGCCAGCGGCAAGACCCGAGGTAGGTGGTGAGTGGGAACGCTCTGAGGTGGGTTGTCTGGGTGTCTGAGCCTCACCGTGGCGCTCTTGGAGGTAATGGTCAATACGGCCTGTCAAATCAATAAGGTCCTCAAGGGAGGACGGGAGCTCGTGGGCCGCCAGTTTGTCTTTGAGCTGGGAAGATAGTCCATCCAGGTAGATCGCTCAGAGGCAATCTTCTTGACAGGATAACTCTGCAGCAAGAGTACGGAATTCAATAGTGTAATTGTACAGAGCCCGTTAACCTTGCTGCCGATGAAGAACATTGGTGCTTGCCACAGCCTGCCATCCAGGATCATCAAACGTCCGATGGAAGACAGCCACAAAGTGAGAGAACTCTTGTAAGAGCAAGTCCAAACACTCCCACAGGGGTGAAACCCACGCCAACGCCTTATCCTCCAGTTGAGACAGGATGAAAGTAACCTTGTCCTTGGAAGATGGATGGCTGCAGAGCAAATTGCATGTAGCATTGGTTGATAAACACTTTGCAGAGCTTGGAGTCCCCGCTGAAATGAGGCGAAGCTGGTAGGGCCAACAAAGCTCTGGAAAGGTATGGCGCCAGCTGTTGGCTGACTGGGGCTGGTACCGGAACTGAGTGATCTGATTGGGCATCAAGCTGGGCGTGGAGACACTCTATGGAGGAGGCCAGAGCCTTGAGAAACCGCTGTTGCTCTTGCACCTTGGAAGCCAGTCCTGGAATGGCCTGGAGGGCGGACGGCTCCTCCGAGTCCATGGCCTTGGCATCCTATTGCGCAGGAGGTGGACCCTTGGGCTGAGTTGGGGTTGATGATACCCACAGGGCAAGCCCTATGGGTTTTCACCATCGACAGGTGAAGCTGGATGACTGAAGTAGGCTGGCTGCAGCTTCGCCAATACCAGCCCTCGTTCCCCGCAGGTTGAGCCCTTGGATACCGGGGCTGGCTGCACTTAGGTGGGCCTCTGTCCGAGGTCTTCTCTTGGATGACAAGGAGGTCAGCCAGGGGCCAGCAGTGGTAATAAGAATAGGTTGTCCGATCTGGACGAGGCGGAGTCCCGGAGACCTGGGTGCCAAGGAGTACAGGAGGAAGGCAGAGGGCGCCTGAGTAAAAACAGGCCAAAGCCTGAAAAGTCAAGTCCAAAATGAAGATGAGTGGAGTGTCGTAGATAAGGCTGAAGTCAGGGCAGGCGGAAGGCAAGGAGAGTAGCAGGGCAAGCGTAGGTCAATACTAGAAGTCAGCAGACGGATGGTCAGGCAAGGCAAAGATCAAACTAGGAGAAGGGCGGTAACGTAGTCAGACGAAACAGAGGTCAATACCAGGAGACAAGCAGTAGCATGGTCAGACAAAGCAGTAGTCAAAGCCGGGAGGTCAGTAGGTGGAACAAGCAAAGCAGACACAAACACAGGAACAGGAATGGGTATCAGAATAAGGAACAGGAACACAGATGAATCAGGAACCAGGAACACAGAGGAGATGCAGGAACAAGCAACTCAGAACACGACCAGTATGAGACCTGTTGCCAAGGCAAGGAAGCATTAGCTGGGCCCGGCCTTATATACCGGGACCCAGTGACGTCATCATCTGGGTGAGGTTCCCGCCGCAGCCCCTTTTAAAGAACAGCTGATGGGCACAACGCGAGACGGAGGCGTCTCCCCGTGGACTGCGTGGGGAGGCCCGCCATGGAGCAGGGACGTCCGCTGCTGAGCTGGGAGCATGAGGAGTGGCCCGGGGTCAGAGGCGGCGGCCACCGGCCACAAGAGCAGCAGAACCAGGCGCTGGAGCAGGCAAACAGGGGTAAGAGGGCCTGGCTGTGAGCCTGCTGCGGCCGGCACATGCAACACTCTGGAAGGGCATTCCAGGCATTCATCACCCTCTTTATGAAGAAACATTTCCTGACGTTGATTCTCAGTTGTCTCCCATGGAGTTTCATTTCGTGACCCCTAGTTCTATTGTTTTCTTTCCAATGTAAAAGGTTTGAAGTCCAAACATCAATGAAACCTTTTAGGGATCTGAAGATCTGTATTTCTCCTGCACCAGTTTTTGGAGTTGGGAATCTGGGGAGGAACATTCAGAATGGGGATGAGGGTGGAATTAGGGGAGAGAAGGGGCTGCTTGCCTACTTCATTTACATTTATTGGCAGAAATAGGGTGTGGGAAGGATTGGGGCTGCTTACCTGCTGCATTTACATTTATTGGGGATCGGGAGGGATCAGGGTAGGCTATAGCTGCTTATGATTTTCATAATTATGTTTATGAAAACCATAAACCATATATATATATATGTATATATATATATATATATATATATATATATATATATGTGTGTGTGTGTGGGTGTTTGTTTGTATAATATATATATATATATTTTGCAGGTGAGGCAGTTTTCCAGCTAACCTTCGGACTGTTTTTTCTCCTGATCAGAGTTAGCTGGAAAACTTTACCTGACTAGCAGATATTCAGAGCTGGCTGGGTAAATGGATCGCCCCCATTCTGCCCTGTTTTTTTATCCGACTAAGTTTTAGCCATTTAATAACTTTCATAGCTAAAACATAACTGTTCAACTTAGAAGGGTATTTAAAACCCATGGGGCTGATGCAATACAGGGCTTTCAGTTGAGTGCACTGTTTAACCTGTGGTTGGGCATGCGTTTTAGACATGGGTCCACAAACTCTTATGCTATAAGAAGATTATTGCATCCAAAATGAGCGTTCAACCCCACGCAAAACTAATAGTGCTAATCACATGCAAATGCATGTTCATGAGGCTATTAGTTATTCTCCCCAGATCCCAAAAATAATGTGTACCCAACCTGCACATTTTTACGCTCAGAAAATAATGCCTGCCCAGAGCAGACGTTAATTTCTGAGCAGCCCAAAAATGTGTACAGAAAATCAGAAAATACTGCTTTTCTGTACATCCTCCAATTTAATATCATGGCAATATTAAGTTGGAGGAACCAAAAGGTTTAAAAAAGAAAAAGTGTGCCGGCGGTCAGGTTAGGAAAAGGGACGCTCAATTAATGAGCGCCAATTTTCCTAACCAGTGGCTGTGCACAGATTAGGAAAATGGACTCTCGTAAAATTGAGCGTCCATTTTCCTAACCTGCTGACAGCCACCTGACAGCCACCTCTTCTGGGTGCTCACTGCCACGGAGGCACTAGAGGCACACATTTGTCCCTAGCGCCTCCTTGGCAAGGCAACCCCTCATTTAAATATACAATCTCAGTCCCAGGAGAGGTGCTGGGCGTGCGTTAAGAAAGCATGCACTCAACACCTAGCACCCGATTTCCATGCTGATTTTTTTCCATTGGATCCAGGGTTTGTCTGGCTAAAATTTGAAGTTAGCCAGACAAGCCATTTTGAATATTGAGCTCTGTAAATTTAAATGCTTCAGAAATAGAATAGCAAATTAAAAATGCACTGAATAGATGAAAATTGTGTTTTAAATATATTGGTTTGCTCTAATGAAAGGAAATATATATTATGTCCCAAGTACAGGGCAAATCAGTGTCAGAGCAGTGTATAAATTTATAAATCATTTCGTAAATAAAATATCTTTATGCCACTAGAGGGAGGCACAATTACATCTTCTGGACTGTAAAACAGGAGTTCTTGCTGAAGATGCCTTTTCTACAGACATGTCATGTATCCCTAAATATTTTTTTTATAAATATTGCTGCATATGCTTTAAATGCACACTTATTGATGCTGAAATGGTGGAAGACTGAATATACTCTATCTAGTGAACTAGAGGAACTGGGAAGCTAATTAAAAACTGACTGAGTTAGTGGGAGAGGGATCCTTTTCTAGGACAAGAATACCAACAGCAGTATTAGGTGCTGGCTTCAGGCCTCATGCTCCCTGAGAAAGTTATTGAATCTACAGATTTTTCGGTGACCCAACGCATTGGACCAGTTAGATACCAGCTTCGGCTGCCTCCTACGCTGGGAATACACAATACGTTTCACATATCTCTTCTAAAACCAGTGGTCTTGTCCTGGCCTTCCTGAAAAGCTCCTGAACCACCTCCATTGGTGGCTGAGACTGATACGACCTACAAAGTACATGAAGTCCTCAACGTCCACCGTAGGGGCCACTGGTGGGAATACCTCTTTTCCTGGGAGAGTTATGGTCCCGAAGATAACTCGTGAAAACCAGTTCGAAACATCCTGGACAAAACCCTCCTCCTGCACTTTCATCATGCCCATCTGGGCAAACCCCGACCTCCAAGGAGGGGCGTAAAGGGAGGGGTACTGTAACACGTGCCGTCCGCAGCAGACCCGCGGCACGGCCCCCTTACCTCTCTGCAGTAACTACAGCTTATGGTTCCTCCTCTCTGGTGGCAGAGGGGCGCCAGCTCCATCCTCAGGCCTCCCCTGGTGCCTCCGGCTCAGCTGCAGTCCCTGGGATTCCCGGCCCAGCCAGCACCTAATACTGCTGTTGGTGATGATGATGTCAGTGGAGCTTCAGATTTAAGCACAGGCTCCGCTCCCTAGCTTTGCCTTTGCAACAGGTCTTCTCGCTGGTCGAGTACTCATTGCCTCCTTAGAGATTCTTCTCACTCCTGTGTTCCTGTTCATTTGATCCTGGTTCCTGTCTCCTTGTTCCTATGTTCCTGCCTTGCACCTTACCTCGGATTGCCTCCATGGACTTTGACTCTGCTTCGCCTGACCATGCCATTGACTCTCTCCAAGCCCAGACCTCCTCATTGCCTGACTATGCCGTTGCCTCTCTCCAGACCCAGACCTCAGCATCGTCCGACTACACTTTACTATCTCCGTGATCAGACCTCAGCCTTGCTTGCCACTGCCTCCAGATTGCCGCCAGTCCTGACTCAAGCCTGTCTTTTGACGCCTCTACAGCTTACTTCCTGGACTTGGTCAAATCAGGCTTCTGCCTGCTCTTGCTCGGGCGCTCCCTGTCTGCCTTCATTCCTTTGGTGCCCGAGTCTCCAGGACACTACCTTATCCAGTGTAAGACTATAGCATCTGCTGTCTCTGGGCTGAACTTGATCTCCTCATTGTCTATACAGAGACCCACCTAAGTCCAGCTGGCCCCGGCACCCAAAGGCTCAACCTGCGAGGAACAAGGGCTGGTATTGGTGAAGCTCCAGCCAACATCTGTTCACCAGCCCACTCTGCCTGCCGACGGTGGGGACACATAGGTGCCTACCTACAGGTTGCATCAACCCCACCTCGACCCAAGGGTCCACCTCCGGCGCAACACAGACCTATCTCTCTAGTTCAGTAAAGTTTTACTAATGAGCATGCACACGAGTTCCTGTCCACACACTGCCTCGTGAGCTCCTCCATCCATTGCAGAGCTTAGCTTTAGCAAGGCAGTCGACTTTCTGGAGAAATAGGCAGGTATTAAGCACAGTTAATTCATCCTGCTCTCTAAGGAGAACTTGCTTTTTCTGTTGACAAGCAATGCTGAATTAACCATGACATGTGGGGGAATCCCAAGCTGAAGGTTGCTTAGCGAAGCACTTACTGTATAAGCAACCCATCCCCCTATGTAGAGTAGACTACTGGGTGAACACGCTGCACAAAACTGTTTGCCCAAACATACTGTCACTTTTTGAAGAATTGCTCAGACAGTAGTAGGACATGAAGGTGTGAACAGATGACCAAGTTGCAGCTTTTCTGATATCTTAAATGGAGAGACGTCGTAGGCAAACATGTGAAGTATCCATTCTCTTCACCTGATGAAACAGTGTGGGGCCGATGCAATATGGTGCACTGAGCCAAGCGCCCTGTTAACCTGCAGTTCGACGCGGGCAGATTAGGTGCTAATCAATCCCCTAATGCAATAAGGGGATTAGCGCATAATCAATGCACGGCCTACGCGGAGTGAATCTAATAGCGCTCATCACATGCAAATGCATGTGAATGAGGCTATTAGGCATTCATTCCCAATGCAAAAAAAAAAAAAGTGCGTCTCGGACGCACATTTAACTGTCATCTATTAACATCTGCCAGGAGCAGGCATTAATAGTTGTGCGCATCAAAAGAAGATGAAAAATAAAAGAAATACAACCAAAAAAAAAATTGACAGTCGGACCCATCACGAAAACCAATGCCGAGTTTATCGGCGGTTTACCTTACCGGCGGACAGCCACGAAAACCGACGCTGATAAACCCGGCGTTGGTTTTCGTGACAGCCGTTCGCCACTGAAAACCAATGCCAAGTTTATCGGCGTCTGTTCTCATGGCTGTCCGCCGGTAAGGAAAACCGACGCCGATAAACCTGGTGTTGGTTTTCGTGACTACCGTTTGCCGCTAAAATCCAACATCGAATTTATCGGCGTCGATTTACCTTACCAGCGAACAGCCAAGAAAACCGACGCCGATAAACCCAGCGTTGGTTTTCGTGCGGCAAACAGTAGTCATGAAAACCGACACCGGGTTTATCGGCGTCAGTTTTCGTGGCTGTCTGCTGGTAAGGAAAACCGACGCCGATAAACTCGGTGTCGGTTTTCATGACCGTCCTAAGGTAGCCACGAAAACCAATTGGGTTTGCGTTAGCAAGGATGCGCTAGGGTCACGCAAGCGACCCTAGCGCCTCCTTGCTAACACGACCCCCTCATTTAAATATTTGGGGGTGCCTTGGGCGCTTTAAGAGAGCGGGCGCTGACTGTTCAGCACCCGCTTTCTATGCGAGTTTATTGCATTGGCCCCTGTGTGTGCAAGAACTCCTACACTTGCTCAGTAGTAAAAACTTTGTTGAGCTAGAGAGGTGTCCATTCAGTGCCGTCAAATAACATCACCTCACATGTCATAGCTAATTCAGCCCTGCTTGACAACAGAGAATGCATTACAGAAAATGTATTTTTCATGATTCTTTTCAATAAGAGCAATAAATATCAAGCATTCATAAAATCTTCTGCAAAATTCAGATAATACAGTTACATTTTATAAATGGCCACAAGATGTCAGTATTGCCCATTATAAATCCAGGTATTCCTGTCCATGTCCATTAGGCTTGATTAGCAAAGCTTTACAAAATATTTCCATGGTTATGTGGTGATCTTTATTATGGTAGTCTATGAAAGAAGCAGCATAAATGAGTGTAGAGTATCAATTTTTGGAAATATAGAATTTGGGACCTATATATTAATATATTCCACCATTACAGCAAGCAGTAAACACCACACTAGTTACTATACTTTTATCATAGGACTAAAACCAAGTTATATGGCACAAATGCAGCCACAATAACATTTAGTAGGGCCAACATTTAAAATATTGAAATAAGGGGCTAATGAACTGTTTTACTATTAGGTTTACTAAACCATGCTGCTTACAGCAAAATCTACCATTGGGTGAATATCACAGGAAATTTTACAGTCTCCTCATGCCTTCCCTACAGTGCTAGCCTTTTCGCAACTGATGGCTGTGGTGAAGTACCTGAACCTCATCCCTCTAGACCAGGGATGTGCAAATGGGGGGGCTGTGAAAGGTTCATGCGGCCGCCGAAGGCCCCAATCCCACCAGTGGCAGAAAACAGAGAGAGAAGCCGTGCAGCCACCAGTGGACCTCATCCTACCAGTGGTTGAGCAGAAAAGGACACCCAGTCTGTGCAGGCCCGTGGTATTAGAACTCGCAAGAGTAGGAAGATCAGCATGGAGGATATGTTAGTCCCGCCAATTTTTAATAATGGGGGCTGCACAGAGGAGGAGGCAGCAGAATGGGCATCAGTGCCAGAAGCAGTGACGAGCGATTAGCTCCTCCCCAACAGCCACTCAGCAGCCGTAGCGGAAGCAGGAATGAGAGAGGCTCCGAGGCTGCCAGCAAAATAAAGAGAGGGGGCCTGCCCTCAGTGTGTGTATGTATATGAAATGGGAGATTGTGTGTGTGTGTGTGTGTGTGTGTGTGTGTGTGTGTGAGAGAGAATGGGTGCCTGCCTGGGGGTCTGTCTGTATGTGTGTGAGAGAAATAATGAGTGCCTGCCTTTGTGTTTGTATTTGTGTGTGAGAAAGTGTGAGTGCCTGGGGGTCTGTGTATGTGTGTGTGAAAGAATGGGTGCCTGCTTTGGGGTCTGTGTGATATGTGTGTGTTTGTGTGTGCATGTGTGTAAGAGAATGAGTGCCTGCTGGGGGTTTGTGTGTGTGTGTGTGTGTGAGAGAGAGAGAGAGAGAATGAATGCCTGCCTGGGGGTCTGTCTGTGTGTGTGTGACACAATGAGTGCCTGCCTGTTGGTCTGTGTGTGAGAGAGAGAGAGAATGGGTCCCTGCCTGGGGGTTGATCTGTGTGTGTGTGTGAGAAAGAATGGGTGCAATCCTGGTGGTTGGTGTGTGTGTGTGTGTGTGTGTGTGTGAGAATGAATGGGTGCCAGCCTAGGGATCTGTGTGGGTGACCCTGTGTATGTATCAGAGATTGTGGGGGAGTAAGAGCTTTTGTGTGCATGGGGGGCAGAGGGACTTAGAGTCTGTATATGAGAGTTTGTATGTATGAGAGCATGTATATATGTGTATGTGTGAGAAAGAATGAAACATGCAAGTTCATGCTATTAATTGCATCAGTAGCATGGGATCTTCTTAGTGTTTGGGTAATTGCTAGGTTCTTGTGGCCTGGTTTTGGCCTCTGTTGGAAACAGGATGCTGGGCTTGATGGACCCCTGGTCTGACCCAGCATGGCAATTTCTTATGTTCTTATGTTCTTATGTTTGAGCAAGAGAGGATAAAGTTTGTGTGTCCTCCTAGTCCCCTAATCCTTGACAATCACAGGGTGATTGGAAATCAAGTTCCCAGGTATGGACAGCAGGGGCTTTTTTTTAATCCTTATTTTTAATTATTGGGTGTTATTTGATATGTGTGCTGTTTTGAAATATTTTATTGGTGCTTGAGAAATTTTTAAAAAATGTATATGACTTTAATAGATGTTGTTCTATTTGTCAGTAGTTTTGAAATATTTATTCTTTTATTACTATGATTCTATTATTATAATTGATGCTTTATGTTTTTTGATTGCGTTTGTTTTATGAGGATTGGTGGCTCTATTTTTTCATTATTACACACAGAGTCTGGCTTCTTGGAGTTTCCATTTCAGTTTTTGTCTGCAAATTGCTGGTTCTAATTTGTGATCCTTTATTCTGTATTTGGTGAGGATCTGTCTCTACTCTGTGAGTGTGACCAAGGAGAAAGATTTTGCTAGTGTGTAGTATCTGTGTAGGGATCTATAGCAATTGGGTTTGTTTGATTTCCCCAGTAGATGCTGTATTGGTATTCTGGATCTCAGTGTAATATTACTACTGTTACGTTCTGATAAGTTTGTAGTATAGATTTTGAGTATCTTTTTTACAATGTGTCTGGCAGTAGAAGAAGTGCTGCTGTTACTGGGGGGTGCCTGTCTAGATGTGGTGTGCCTCTTTGTGTTTGTGTGTATCTGATTGCTCCTATCAGCAAGCTGAAGAGAATCAAAACTGGAATTTTGAGCTTTTGGCTGGCAGTGTGATAGGCTGCTATTTGGAAAACAGTTCATCAGATGATTTGGTGGGAGGGCCCAACAAATTGAATGGATGGAAAGGGGAGGCCGAAGTTCAAAAAGTGTGCTCACTCCTGCTCTAGACCCCCTCATTAGACTCTCTTCCCAATCCCCACTCCCCATCTGATCCTATAGCAGCCTCCCCAGGCCAGCTTCCTGTCAGCTGTCACAGAACGTGCTCTTAAAACTGTGAAGCTGCATAAAAATGGCCAGTAGGAGGGAAATAGGATGCTCTGCTCTCTTCCTGCTGGTCAGGAGGAGGAGTATTATAGAAAATCAGATGGAGGGGCCTGACTAGAAGGAGTCTAAATGGGAGGAGAGGCAAGAGTCCCTGTGCATATCATAGCAGTGTAAAAATAGCCACACTATTTAGCACTTTCACTTCAATGCAGTTATTGTAGCACTGCCATGATTTGAATATAATTGGGCACAGAAACCTTTCCAACATGCATGATAAATTTGAAACTGTACCCATAATAACCTTTCAAATGTATTGTACTTTAGTGCCTAAGCTCCTTTGTGTCTTTTGTGCCCTTTTAATTAGTTAATTATTTATGTTATGTAAATAATCCTTCTGTACAAAATTTGAATCAAGCAAAAATATAGTTTAAAAAGGTATGCTATAACACAAATGACCTTTCTGAACTGTGTATTCTCTAGAGCTATCTTGAAATCACAGAATGACACTACCTGATCGTGACCCTGGAAAAAATAAATACGGCTGCCAGGAATGAGCAAGACCCACAGCTCTGAGAGTTACAAGCAGAGGATGAGATGATGCCTATAATATATAAACATAAAAATCCCAAAAACAAATATATAGAAACACAGAAATGACAGCAGAAAAGAACCAAACAGTCCATCCAGTCTGCCCAGCAAACTTATGGTAGCATCAGCCACACTATACAGGTCCCCCCCTATAATGGTAGCATCAGGGGGTGGCATCTGACATGCCGTACAAGTTATCCCCCATACTTAGTTTCCCAAACCATTAAAGTCAGGGTCCTTGTAGGTTTCTGTCTGAGTCCAATTCCCCAATAGCTCTTATCTCTTGCCATTGAAGCAAAGAGCAATGTTGGTTACATCACAAGTATAAGGCTTATAGGTTAAGGATAGTAACAGTCGCATCAGCAAGTTACCCTCATGCTTATTTGTTTTCCCAGACCATAAAATTCAATGTCCCTGTTGGCTGCGGTCCAAAACTAATTCTTTTCCTTTTTTCCCCCTGCTGTTAAAGCAGAGAACAATAATGACTTGTGTCCCCCGAGCTGTTGAAAACGCGTCTAAGTTTGGATATCTCTGGGTACATCTGGATCTTTTTTTTTTTTTTTTTTTTTTTAAACATTTTTGAATCATATTTATGGACATAGAGTGTTTTTTCTGCCCTATATTGTGTTTTTGTTTGCTTTAAGGGTAGTGACTGCCACACCAACAAGTTATCTCATGAGCTCTTTTCCTCATATCCATCCTCTAGCCTTTAGGTATCCACAGTGTTTATCCCATGTCCCTTTGAAATCTTTCACCATTTTTCTTTACAGCACCTCTTCAAGAAGTGCATTTCAGCCATCCATCTCACTCTCCATGAAGAAATATTTCCTGACGTTGGTTCTAAGTTGTCCTCCCTAGAGTTTCATTTTGTGACCTCTAGTTCTACTGATTTCTTTCCAACGGAGGTTTGTCAAATGTGCATCATTAAAACCTGAAGGTCTGTATCATATCTCCTCTGCACCTCCTCTCCTTCAGGGTATACATATTTAGGTCTTTCAACCTCTCCTCATAAGTCATTTGATGGAGACGTCCTACCATTTTTGTCGCCCTTCTCTGGACCACCTCCATCCTGTCTTTGTTCCTTTTGAGATACGGTCTCCAGAACCGAACACAATACTCCAGGTGAGGCCTCACCAAGGACCTGTACAAGGGGATTACCACCTCCTTTTTCTTACTAGTTATTCTTCCTCTCTCTATGCAGCCCAGAATTCTTCTGACTTTAGCTATTGCTGTGTCACATTGCTTCGCTGTCTTCAGATTGATAGATACTATCACACCAAGGTCCCTATTTTGCTCCGTGCACAAAAGCCCTTCACCCCCCATCACATACAACTCTTTTGGATTATCACACCCCAGACTCATGACTGCACTTCTTGGAATTGAATCCCAGCTGTCATATCTTCAACCATAAATTCCTTAAAGCACATTTCATTCTCTCTACTCCTTCTGGCATTTCCACTCTGTTGCAGATCATAGTATCATCTACAAAAAGACAAGCTTTTCCTTCTATCCCTTCTACAATGTCTTTCACAAAGATGTTGAACATGACTGGTCCCAATACTGATCTTTGGGGCACTCCACTTAATACCATTCTCTCTTCAGAGTAGGTTCTATTTACCAACAGACACTGTTTTCTATCCATCAATAAGTTTGTAATACATGCCACCACCTTGGTGCTCACTCCCAACCTTCTCATTTTATTCACAAGCCTCCTATGTGGGACTGTATCAAAAACATTGCTGAAATCCAAGTAGATCACATCGAGTACTCTTCCTCAATCCAATTCTTTAGTCCCCAATCAAAACAATCAATCAGATTTTTCCCCTGGTGAATCCATGCTGCCTCGGGTCCAGCAGACCTCCTGACCTTAGATAGTTCAATATCCTTTCCTTCAGCACAGTCTCCATTACTTTTCCCACCACTGAGATGAGGCTATCCGGCCTGTAGTTTCTAGCCTCCTCTCTGTTCCCACTCTTGTGAAGCGGGACCACCACCGCTCTTCTCCAATCACTTGGCACCACTCCGGTTTCCAGGAATCTATTGAACAGGTCATGCAATGGACCCTCCAGCACATCTCTGAGCTACCACAGTATCCTGGGATGAACCTCATCATGCCCCATGGCTTTGTCCACTTTCAGATTTCCTAACACTTCCCATACCTTCTCTTCATTAAATTGAGTTTTGTCTACTCCACCCCTCTCCAATGTCTTGTTAACTAGTGATGGTCCTTCTCCAGGGTCTTCTTTAGTGAACACCAAACTGAAGTATTTGTTTAATATTTCCACCATTTCTTTGTCTCTCTCCACACATTGATCCTTTTCACCTTTCAATTTCACTAGATCACTTCGAACTTTTCTCCTTTTCTGATGTATCTGAAGAATGTTTTGTCACCTTGCTTTACCTCTTTGGCAATCCTTTCTTCCATCTGACTTTTTGCTTTCTTGATTACTTTCTCTGTCTTCCTCAATTTCACCAGATATTCTTCCTTGTGATCCTCTTTTTCGGATCCTTTATTTTTCTTGAACTCTTTTCTTTTTGCTTTTATTTTATCAGCCATCTCCTTTGAGAACCAGATAGGTTTGTTATTTCTCTTGCTTTTGTTTACTTTTCTAACATATACATAAGTTGCCTTTGTAATTGTTCCTTTTAGTTTGGCCTACTGTTGTTCTACCTCTCATTTTCTCCCAGTCTTCTAGTTCTCACTCCAGGTACTTCCCCATTTCAACAAAGTCTGTATATTTGTAATTCAAATTTGGGTATTCGTGTGACTTCTCCGTATCCTATTTGCGATATCAAACCATACTGTTGATGATCACTGATGCTGAGGTGGGCACCCATCTAGACATTAGAGACATTATCCCTGTTAGTGAGCACTAAGTCGAGTATTAATCCCTTGTGGGTTCCATTACTATTTGTTTGAACAGAGCCCCTTTGCTGGGTATCCACTATCTCTCTACTACTGTTAGATTCTGAAGAAGGGATTATCCAGTCTAAATACAGCAGATTAAAATCTCCAACAATCAACACTTTCTCTTCTTTCCCACCTTTTGGATGTCTTCAACCAGATCTCTGTCTAGTTCTTCCTTTTGAGTCAGAGGCCTGTAAACCACTTCAGTAAAAATGGATGCACCAACATCTTTTTTTAGGATGGCCCATAATGCTTCTTCTTTACCCCACATTCTTTGCAGTTCAGTTGTTGGATATTGTTTTTGACATAAAGAGCCACTCCTCCCCCTTTTCTGTCTTCTCTGACCTTCCTTAACAAGTTAAGAACATAAGTAGAACATAAGAACATGCCATACTGGGTCAGACCAAGGGTCCATCAAGCCCAGCATCCTGTTTCTAACAGTGGCCAATCCAGGCCATAAGAACCTGACAAGTACCCAAAAACTAAGTCTATTCCATGTTACCATTGCTAATGTCAATGGCTATTCTCTAAGTGAACTTAATAGCAGGTAATGGACTTCTCCTCCAAGAACATATCCAATCCTTTTTTAAACACAGCTATACTAACTGCACTGACCACATCCTCTGGTAACAAATTCCAGAGTTTAATTGTGCGTTGAGTAAAAAAGAACTTTCTCCAATTAGTTTTAAATGTGCCCCATGCTAACTTCATGGCGTGCCCCCTAGTCTTTCTAGTCTTTCTACAGCCCAGTATGGCTGTATCTCAGTTATGAGATTCCGTGAATCATATATTCGTTACAGCAACAATGTTCAAGTCCATCTCCACCATTAGGACTTGCAGGTCTGGGATTTTATTGCCCAGACTATAAGCATTTGTGCTCATAGCTTTCTGGCTTCTCCTGTTCAGGTTACTGCTTTTCTTGGATTGTTTTGTTCCTTCTTCAGCTGACTTTTGTTATCCCCTTCACCCATTCCCTTTGTATTTGAAGGGGGTGACATTCCAATGTCCTTATGCCCCCCCCCCCCCCCAGTCTAGTTTAAATTCATCATGGCATAGGATTTGAATTTATCTCTTAGGATCCTTTTTCCTGCCACAGAAAGATGTAAGCCATCTTTGACATAGAGCCTTTTACTGTTCAATTCACGGCCCCAGCCTCCAATATATCCTTACACCAAGTTTTGAGCCATGCATTGAAGTTATCTGTATGGCTTAGCCTCTCTTTCCCCTTTCCATGAACAGGTAATATGCTTCCCAGAACTATTTCTTTCCATCAGCTAATATAGTTTCACCTCCTTACCCTCCCCTCTATCTCCATCCCAAATAAAGGCTCCACTACAATCAAAGCCACCTTGCCATATTCCACTCTAGATTTAGGGTCGCCCAGAACCATCTCTTTCCCCACAAAGGTTCACTGTGGCCTGAAATGTTCTACAACTTATGAGGATACTATTATATAATTTACTTTGGGTAAAAAACTAAACACAGAAGATCTCAGCAACAGAGGACCACTTGGCTCACCCAGTCTATCCATCTGTGCCTGTCTACTATGCTGCCATATATCTTACTCAATCTGTGATTTTTTTTTTTGTTTCTCTCCCTATCTCTCTCTGCCATTAAGGGCCCTCTGTGTCTGTCCCATTCTTGCTTGAATTCTGCCACCATTTTGGTTCCTACCAGCTCTACTGGAAGTCTATGCCAGGTGTCTACCATTCTCTCAGGAAAAAAACATATTTTTCCCATTCCTTTTGAGCTTTCCTCCTCTCAGCTTCATTTGATGACTCCATGACTGAACCTTCACAATCTTCAGAAAATGCTATTTCTAATATCTTAAGAACATAAGAACTGTCATACTGGTTCAGATCCAGGGCTCATCAATCACAGTATCCAATCCAGGCCACAAGTACCTGGCAGGATTCCAAAGAGGACATAGATTACATATTGCTTACACCTAGGGATATGCAGTGATTATTTTCAAATAGATCGGGTTAATAACGGTTTATGAACTTTTGCTCCAGGAACTTGTCCAAACCATTTTAAACCCCACCTATGCTAAATTTTCAATGGAGAGATGTCATGGAAACACTGTAAAATAAGACTCCTCTCACTGTTAATTTTCCTGCGATATTCACGCAGTGGTGAAACTTTTATGTTGTACATCGCTGTCATATATATGTAGAAAGGCAATTTTAAACAATTAATAAACTAAACTAAACTGCCTTTACCATATCCTCTGGCACTGAATTCCAGAACTTAATTGTGCAATGAGTGAAAATATATTTTCTACTAAATGTGTTTTCAATGTGCTATTTAGTAACTTGTTGGCACATCCCCTAGTCTTTATATTTTTGAAATAGTAAATAACAGATTTGTGTTTACTTTATACACACCACTCATGATTTTAAAGACCTCTATCATATCTTTCCTCAACTGTATCTTCTCCAAGCTGAAGAGCCCTAACCTTTTTAGCCTTTCCTCCTAGAATTGCTGTTTCAACCCCTTTATCATTTTGGCCACCCTTCTCTGTATCTTTTCTAGTTCCACTCTATCTTTTTTGAGATGTGAAGACCAGAATTGCACATGACAATCTAGATGAGGTTGCACCAAGGAACAATACAGAGGTATTATGATTATTTTATTTTCTATTCCTTTCCTAATAATTACTAGCAGTCTGTTTGCTTTTTTGAATGCCAACACACTGAGCAAGGGTTTAAACGCATTGTCCACAATGTCGCCTAGCTCTTTTTCATGGGTGATGACTCCTAACATCATGTAACTACAGTTTGGATTATTTTTTCCCATGTGCATCTTAGCCACATTAAATTTCATCTGCCATCTGGATTCCCAGACTTCCAGTCTCTCAAGGTCCTCTTGCAATTTCTCACAATCTGCTTGTGATTTAATAACTTGTAATAATTTTGTGCTGACTGCAAATTTGATCACCTCACTTGTTATTTCTTTATGCAGTCATTATAAATATGTTAAAAGCACTGGTTCCAGTACAGATCTCTGGAACACTCCACTATTTACCTTTCTCCATTAAAAGAACTGATCATTTAGCCCTACTCTCTGTTTCCTATCCTTTAACCAGTTCACAATCAACAAAAAGGCATTACCTCCTATCCCATGATTTTTTAATTTTCTTAGCAGTCTTTCATGAAGAACTTTGTCAAATGTCTTCTAAAATTCCAAATACAGTACAACCACTAGCTCACCATTACCCACATGTTTATTAGCCCCTTCAAAAATGTAGCACATTGGGTAGGCAAGACTTCCCTCAGATAAATCCATGTTGGTTCTGCCCCATTAAATTAAATGGGCCGGATTTTAAAAGCCCTACATGCGTGGAGGGGGTTATGCGCACCGGGCCTATTTAAAAAATGCCCAGTGATGCACATAAAGTCCTGGGGCGCTTATAAGTCCTGGGGCTTTACTAAAGAGGTGGTCTGGGGGCAGGGCGGGGGTGGGGTGGGGCAGGGGTGAGGCCAGAGGCCTCCGACACAGCAGCCATTGCCGCTGTGTTGAAGGCAGGCGCTAAAGGTAAGATAAAAGTCAGGGGGGTTAGAATAGGGCTAGGGGGGAAGGTTAGGGGAAGGGGTGGGAAGGTCAGGCTAGTGGGAAGGGAACAGGGAAAGGCAGCGTAGCTCAGCACACACAAAGTGCACAATTGTGCAACCCCTTGCACGCACCAACCCCTGATTTTATAACTTGCGTGTGCCTGCGTGCACAAGTTATAAAATCGGGTGTACATGTGCGCGCGCCAGGTAGCGCGCGCACATGTGCGCCCACACACACCCTTTTAAAATCTACCCCTATATATCTATATGTTCAGTCATTTTTTCATGAAAATAGTTTCTACCATTTTTCTACCTGCACTGATGTCAGTGCCAAAAGAAAAATGTTTACAGTATCCTGGATCACCCCTGGAGCCATTTCTAGGCATTACACTGGCCACCCTTCAATCTTCCGATATAATAGACAATTTTAATGAAGTTTAAAAATTACTAGTAACAAATCTGTAATTAAATTTTTTTAGTTATTTCAGAACTCTAGGTTGTATGCCATCTTATCCATGTGATTTGTTACTCTTTAATTTTTCAATTTGCCCTTTTACATCTTCCAGATTCACTGTGATTTGTTTCAATTCCTCCAAATCATTACCATTAAATACCATTTCTGGTATGGGAATCTCCTCAACCTCATCCTTAGTAAACACTGAAATAAAGAATTCATTTAGTTTTTATTCTGTGTCCTTGTTTTCCCTAAATACCCCTTTAACCCCCTCAATCATTTATTTGTCCAACTAACTTCTTCACCGTCTTCCTGCTTTGTATGATAGGAAAAAGATTTTATTAAGGGGTGGTTATGCGCGCTGGGCCTATTTTCAAAAGGCCAGGTGGCGTGCGAAAAGCCACGGGATGGGAGAATATCCCGGGGCTTTTCTGAATGGGTGGGCAGGGGGCGGGATGGGGTGAGGCATATGGTCTGGGGGCATGGTGGGGTGGTCCGGGGTCATGGCAGGGTGGCCGGGGGCATGGCTGGGTGGTCCGGGGACAGTCCTGGAGGCATGGCTAAGGACTCCGGCATAGGGGGATCACGCGCCAGCAGGCGTAACCGCCTCACCTTTTAACCATGCCAGAAGGCATTTGGTCTTCCTTCTGCCTGCAAGACCTTTGAATGTTTGTAGCATATCTGCACTTTCCTTTCTTTCTTTTTCAGACTACATCTTTAGCTCCTTTATTCTCCTACAGTTTCTCATATCCAAATAGGTCTGTTTGGCTAAGTTGACATTTAGCCAGACAAACAGCCAAGTTTAGAATTTCCTGCCTTTTTGACTATGTCAAGGGTGAACAAACCTTTTCAGCCATGGCTCCTATTCCATGCATGCAATTGGGCGGAGCCCTCAAGATGAGTAATATATGAAGGGTATCCATCAGGCAGCAAAATTGCCAACCAGTGGTTGAAAGCCCATTTCCCCATTTTGTTTCTCATCAAGTTGCTGAAAGAAGTAAGCTCATATGTACACACATGGGCACAGAGAGGCAAACACCCCACACCCAGACAGACATACCAGAGAGAAATAGATAGCTCATTCCCAGACAATCCACACACAGACTGACAGAGAGTGAAATAGACACACCCAAAGAGATAGACAGAAACCTAACATCCAGATAGGCACAGAGATACAGACAGAAACCCAACAACTAGACAGACCACACCCAGACCCAGAGAAAGGGCAGGACCGGGCCACCCTTTGCCCAGCTTTCACCCGGTCCAGAGATTACCAGGCACGTGGGTTCCTCCTGCCTCCCCTCCCGCTGTGTCTCTCCTCCCTCGCATTCTTGGCACTTAGAGGGCGGCGGCCATGACTCCGTTTTGGCATCATCCTGCATGTCATAATCCCACACAAGCGTGAGTCCATGAGATTTCTGTGGGGTTGTGCATGTGCGGGATACAGAAGTGATGGCCAGTGGCACCCGATGATGACATGTGCAGGACCGATTTAAGGCCCCGGCTGTCATCTGGAGTGCCATATTGGCAGCATCAACTGGCATTCCCAGCCTCCTGCCCAATTTTGATAGTTGGTATTTGAGGTTGTAATTCAATTCAATAGGCAGTGTTAGCATACTCTGTTAGGCACTGAGGTCAAACCTGTTACTGGCTAATGTTATGTTTGTATGACACGTTGCAGCTCGGGGGTAAAAGTAAGCAGGACAGGGTACTCAAGCCGTGGCAGGGAGGCAATGTGATGCTGGACTTGCTGCTTGGGGCAATCGATGTACTATGTCCTGTCAAGGATGGTTGCAAAGGGACAATGGGCATGGCGATACCTGGAGGTGGGGGCCCCCTTGTTCAACATGGTGCGGGAGCCGTATATACCGTAGCTGTCTTGCTCAAGTCAGAAAGATGGTGGATTGCGAGCAGTGCGGTGATACCACATGGGAGGTTCATGGTTTGGGTACTATAGGTATTAGTCATGTGTCTTTTGTTCAATAAAGCTATGGCCTTTGTTATCCACAACTGAGTGTGTCTGGCTTATTTGGGAGTTGAAGTCTTAACCTTGCAGTTCACAGATGGGATGGGGGTGGGGTGCTCCGATGAGGGGGGGAAGGCAGGGGGAACATCCAGGCTGTCAGTGTTAAGAGACACCACAATGGTAAGGACTGGAACATTAAAAAAAAACAAAAAAAAAAAACAAAAAACCCTTAGGTGCCAGCCATAATTATTTAGGAGCTAAAAAACACTCTATCCCATCCTTCCCAACTTTTTTTTTTTATGTTTTCTTTAATGTTTCCTGTATTTCTATTTCATTTTGTATTTTCCTTATTTTCTCATGTTTTAATTTTCTTAACTTTTTTACACTTTTTGCCTTTTATTTTCCCTTCCCCACCTCCTCATTTCTCTCTTTGCCCATTTCTCTCTTTGCCCAGAGCTCAGATAATGCAAGATATTTGAAATATCTTGTGTTATCCCTGCATTAGGATATTTACCACTACTTGTTGAAAGATACAGAAATATCATGGTAGTAAAAGACCATACTGCCTATCTAATCTGCCCATCTACAATCCCTACTACTCCCTCAGAGATTTCCTGTGCTTATCATGTGCTTTCTTGAATTCAGATACAGATCTATTGTCTCCACCACCTTCACTGGAAGGCTGCTACATACATGTTCCACCCTTTCTGTAAAGAAATGTTTCCTTAAATTACTCCTGAATCTAGTCCCCTTTCACCCTCATCCCATGATTCCTTACTGCAAAGCCTCCTTTCTGTTGGAAAAAGTCCCACCTCCTATGGTACTTTTAAATGTCTTTACAATATCTCCCCTATCCATCTTTCTTTTAAGCTATACATGTTTAGATCTTTGTCTGTCCTCATATGCTTTGCACTGAAGACTTCTAACCTTTTTAGTTGCCACCCTCCAGACCAACGCCATCCAGTTTATCGTTTTGAAGGTGCAGACTCCAGAATTGTACAGTATTCCAAATGAGGTCTCAACAGGGATTGCATTGTCATGGCCCACTCCCCTGGAGGGTGCTAGTAGGTATGATGTCTTGGAAAGGTATACCTGTGCAAAAGAAGTGAGCATTCCTCTCCCCTGAAGTAGAATAGGATCCCGGCCTGGAACAAGAATCAAGAGAGGAGCCAATGTCCAGGATTGGAGCAAGAGCTAAGAACCACAGAACCAGAATGCAGGAACAGGAACATTGGAAACTTAAAGATAAGTAGGACACTGGACACTGGATGGTGAATGCAGGCATATTTATAAAGAATGAAGAACTGGAACCCACCACATCACAGGAACAGGGGAGCATGAAGTATAGGCCAGAGCAACACCTTGCAGTGGCAGGTTCAAGGCCTGAAAGTCCCAGGGTCCGACTAGGAAACTAGATCTTCAAATTAGCGCATTATTTAATAAATGCTTGGTTCATCAGAAAAGCTCTTAGTGCTGATTGATGGAACAGTTCTTCTTGCAGAGAATCCAGGATCTCCCTGCTTCCAGAAAACATCACAGCTGGGATGTCCCAATCAACATCCAGCAGATTGAAATCACTTAACCATAGCACTTCCCCTTTCATGGACATTTTGTGAATGTGCTCCATTATATCTCTATCCATTTCTTCTGCCTGCAAAGGAGATCTCTATATCACACCAAAATAAATTGCTGTTCCACTCCCTCTTTCCAGATAATTGTTATTATCAATTCTGAAGTTAGCCAGATAAATTTATCTGGCTAAAATTGTGTTACTTGGGTATGTTTAACAGTGTGCCTATATCAGCTGAATATATATGGTATAAGTTAGCTGGATAAGTTTGTTTGGCTAATTTAGCTGGACTCCCGATGACTCGGTACTGACCTCAGTATTCCATGTACCATTTTGGTGTCCCACCTTTAAATTGCCTCCACTTTATCAATATCCTTTTGTATGTGTGGTCTCCAGAATCAGGAAGTGAGCAACAAGAAATTATATAGCAAATTCTACCAGAAGAAAAGAATGAGGGGAGGGAATGGAAGAGGAGGAAATGATGCAGTAATGCTGGAGTGAAGCCAGATGAGAGGAGAAAATGGGGATGATAAGACATGCTGTAGCAATGTTATTACAGGTACAGGTGGACTGGAAGGAATGCGGGAGGTTCAAGAGAGTAGGGAGTATGATATTATGGCAGATGAAAAATGGTGTGAAAATGAACAGGCCCAAGAAAGACTACAGCAATTCTAGATACAGAGCAAAGATAGAATAAAGACAACAGGAGCTGCTGCAGCAAGGCTGGAAAACAGGTAAAGAAGGGGGCAGATGAGAACAAGATGCGGATGAGATGGAAAAGAAAGAGTGGGGAGAATGAGATCAAACAGGGTTGGAAGAAAAGAGATGAGACAGAAGCAGAAGGAATGCAGAGTGTGTCATTAAAGGTTTGAGTATATTTTCCTTAAGTCTATATAGTGTTGCTAAAGATGTATGATGCCCCATTTATGTTATTTATTTATTTATTTATTTATTTATTTTTGGTTTTTATATACTGGAAGTTCCTGTATAATATACATATCACTCCGGTTCACAGATAACAGAGATAACTATCGCCGGGATGGCGGTTTACATGGAACATATCGAACAGTAAATCTATTATAAAGTAGAATACAAACTAAGATCTACTAAGAACACATAAATAAAGCAAATATTTATTTGTGGATAAATATGGTGGTTAATCCATTTTCATATGATATAAGGAGTGTGTGATAAATATTATGAGGTAGGATAAACAAAGAGTTCTATGCAGAACTAATGGAGCCCTGAAAATTTGGCATGGATAGGCACCAAAACAAATGTTATTTGTGGGGGTGGAGAGTGGCACACAGATGCACAGGAACGTGGTGATCTCATATGCCTTCCTCCCTTCAGAAAGCAGGCTAAAAAAAAAGTAAAGAAGAAAACAAAAGAAAAGGCATAAAAGAAAAGTAAGATAGGAGTGATGAGCCTTAAAAAAAAAAGGTGGCAGGTGAATGCTAAGATATAAAATGGCTGAGAGAAGAAAATTCACATTAGATCTGAGAGGAAACAGAGAAAAAGGATAAAAAGGAAGAAAATGATAAAGGAATTTTAAAAACATATGCAAATAGTTAAAGGATAGAAAGAAAAGGAGAAAAAAGAAATAAAGGAAGAGGGACAATAAAAGACCAAGATGTATAAAAGTCTGAAAATATTTTATAAAAAAAAATATTAGTGTGCTGCATTATAAAGTAACATGGAACAACAAGAGTATACAGCACTGGTCAGGTGGAAGAATGCTTTGTTTACTTCTTGGGCTCTAGTGTGCTTAAGTATGGTATATTTAATTCAAAATTAAAAATTCACAATAATATTACACAGGATACTATATGTGGTAAACTGGAATTTCTTAATGAGAACAATGGTACACAGTGCTAGCAGCCATGTATGTCCTGGAGAGAACTGGGGTCTTTATAAGTTGTAAAGCATCTTTTTTGTTGATTATTTGAAAAGAATTACAGCCTTAAAAAACTGCCATTGGAAATGGATTCTGGGGTTGAAGAAATTGCACATTTTTAATTTTGTTTATGGTGTTTATATACTACATTTCCTAAAATATTCATTCACAAAGCGCAAGATGAGCAAAATACAACATTCCCAGATGGACAGATGTGTTTGTTTGTGTATAAAATGGGTGGAGAGGACAGAGTAATGGAAAGGTGCCGCAAAGCTATGAAAATCGCTCTCTCATCTAATAGTCTGCTTGGCAGCTATGAGACACAACTAACATAGGAGGCAAATTTTTTTTCTTTTTAAATTGGCACGTCGCTTACAGGCCTATGGGTACTTTGGACTTTGTACCTGCGAGTACACATTCAAAGGGAAAGTCCCTGGCAAGCCAGTATCATGGGTACTTCCGTATCTGTGGGCTTTGTGCCTGCTTTCCAGCAGGTGAAAAGTCAGCTCTGTACAGCACACACTGGGATTTCAAAATGAAATCCCCATGTATTGTCTGCCAGTTACACCCAACTCCCTGCAGTCGGGGAGGACAATTTTCAGCCAAAGATTTTACCAGGGCAACTTCTTAGGTACCCAGGTAAAATTGTTTGAAAATTGTCCTTACATCATCAACAGCAGCATCTCAACCTATCCCAGGTTAGTTTGGAATTCATCATAGATCTCTGTCTGTCCACCTTTTCCAACATCTTCCTGGATCTCTTCTTCCTGTAGGTCGAAATTGAAGAGTTCTTACGGAACGTCCCATGTTCCATTCTAACTACATGTTGTTTCCATTGTCGTTTAAAGCATTTGAGTTTCTCATTCACAGAACAGATAATACTATCTTGTCTATAGTTTTTAACTGATCATACAGTTTTCATTTCTGATGCCTGAATTTTTCTGACTTCTTTATTATATATAACTTGTGTTTTGAAACCATAAAATAGTGTTGGTGCTGCCATGACGTTATAAAATTTAAGTTGTTTCTCATAGATGTTTTCATATTACAGTACCAAGTGCAAGCTTTGAAATTCAAAAACTGTTTTGCATGCCCACTGGATAGAAAACTGTAAAATGCAAAAGTACTCTGGCACATGCCTGTACAAACAGATTTATTTACATCCTGATTAAAACTTCCTGAAAGGGCGTTGAGGACATTTACAAGCTGAATAAAACTGAATAGGCATATAATGTATCGTGGTTTCTAGAGACTCACAAAGCTTCTAGTACCCTTCAGTGTAGTCCCAGTTGTAACAGAAACAGTTGGTTAGGTTTTGGGACTCCTTAATTCTTTGTTACGTATGGAACAGAAAAAAAATTCTGGGGCATTACTGATCAATTTAACAGAAGTCTTTGAGGTATTCTTCCTCCACAAGATTATCTAATAAACTGCAAGCTTCTTCAAAGTCATACCACATAATCATAAATAGCATTTACCTGTACTGTAGTTAAAGGCCTCTTGCAGCACCTGATCTGTCTCATTTTTATTTTCTGCTGTGTTAGTGTGGGGGGCTTCCTCTTTAACCATCATATCTTGTTCTTTTTCATGGTCTACAGGAAATAAATTACAGCATTAACGCTTTGCATTCATTTTATTTCTACAGTGCCTAGACATGGATGGTATCTTTCAAACCAGCCTGCGTGTGTTCACATTTGCGCTAATTCATCGGCCCGCACCCAAGGACATGCCATTTTATAACATACACGTGCATATGCTCGCATGTTATAAAACAGCCCGGCTGCGTGCACATCTGCCATATTTTAAGTGGAAGCACGTACGTGCGCGCAAATCCCACTTCTACCACATATATCGGGAGATTTTAAAAGGGGCACGCGCCAACAATTTCCCCAGTTTTACCAGTTTGTCCCCAGTTCACTCAGTTAATAGACTGGGCCTCCAACCCCCCCCCCCCCGCCCCCCAGTTTAACAGCCTTCATCCTCCCAGTTAGCCCCAACCTTTAAAGCCCCGCAGATCTGCCTAGTTTTAATTTTTAACATATACAGCATCCATTGCAGAAGTAAAGTTATGCAGAAGAGGACTTCAGCATGTACCGAGCTGTGTTAGTATTTACCTGCACATCTCAGGTTCATGCCCTGAAATGCCCCTGCCCAGACCACGCCCACATTCCGCCCCCTTTTGAAAACTTTCGAGATTTGCGCGCTGAGGGAGATACGTGCATACCTTGCCAGCTTCTAAAATCCACTCGGTATGCTTGAGCCCGACGTATTCATGCATCCCCTAATTGATGCATGCCCGGCTTTTAAAATTCACCATAAGTTAACCTCATGAAGAAAAGAATCTGACGAATGCAACCTCTGGACCATAAGGCACACCCCAGAGAATGTGGCTGATGACACACGCATTCTGAAAGTCTAAATTACTCTGCTGTTCAAAAACAATTTCCCTGCATAAGGATTAATTATCTTTTGGCAAAACGGATTGGCAAAAGCCCCTGAAGCAGTTTTGCACGAAACATATCATGTCGGGCTGGATTCCTCTTTATTATTTATTTATTTATTTATTTATTTATTTAACATTTTTATATACCGAAATTCATGTAGCAAAAATTACATATCAATTCGGTTTACATTATAACATTAAACAGGCAAGACAGAGTGCAATTACATCGAACAGGAGGATAAACTTGGATCAAGTAACTGGGGATTAAAGAACAAGAAGATATAATAAATAATGTAGTACTCGAAAGGACCTGGCTAAATATACAGTAGACACGTTACAAGGTGCATATATTTGGGAAGATTTAGAGTAAAATTATTGGTATGGATAGAAGGCTTGTTCGAATAGCTAAGTTTTGAGTCTCTTTTTAAAAGCGATAGGGCAAGGTTCTTTCCGGAGGTCTGGTGGTAGAGAGATCCCTTGCGCGGGGCCTGCTGTGGATAGAGTGCGTTTATTTAATGAGGATTTGATGGTTGGGGCGAGGAGAGTATCTTTATAGGCTGTTCTCACCGGTCTGGAGGGTATATGTGGCTGCAGAGGGATATTGAGTTCCAGAGGAATGAGCTTGTGTATAGATTTATGTATGATTGTTAGTACTTTGTAGGAGATTCTGAACTTGATTGGGAGCCAGTGTAGGTTTTTCAAGATGGGGGTAATATGATTTCTTTTGTTAGATTTAGTTAGAATCCTGGCTGAAGCGTTTTGGAGCATTTGTAATGGTTTTATTGTGTTGGTTGGGAGGCCAAGTAGGAGGGAGTTACAGTAGTCAATTTTTGAAAAAATGATTGCTTGGAGAACTGTCCGGTAGTCTTGGAAATGGAGGAGCGGTCTGAGTCGTTTCAGAACTTGCAATTTATAGAATCCGTCCTTAGTGGTATTATTAATGAATCTCTTAAGGTTTAGTTGATTGTCCATGATGACTCCGAGGTTGCAGTTTGGTGGTTTCATTTGGAACTGTTAGACCTTTTTTCTTTGTTTGGGGATCTGTAGCTTGTTCTGTTTTCCCTGTAGGAAGTATATTGGTGTTCTAGAGCCTGGTATAATATTTGCAGTGCTACCTTTCATAAGTAGAATTTTTTCTGTTTAGAGTCTGGTAAGGCAAGTTTGCTTTATAGGTTTCAAAAGCACTTTTTATTGGGTTTTGCTGAAGCCTAAATTAAAAAAAAAAATGTTTCCACCAGTCTACAGAGGTACAATTGAATGGCAGTATTAGGGGATCCATGATGGTTTTCTCTTTTCCCTCTTTTTCTCCCTTTCTTTTTCCTCATCACTATATTGAGGTGCATTGTAGCAGATATCCTAGAAGATGCAGCTTAGTTATACTTGATGAGATCAACATAGAGAAGGTGTGTGTACAGCAGCATTCTAACATCTCAATATGTTTGACCGGCAAGCAGGGAAACTCAAAGGAATACGCTAGTAGCACTGTTATACAGCACAGATTGGCATCCTACAATATTCATGGTTTGAAGATGCCAGCCAAGAGAAGAACAACATCTTATTTGCAAGAAAAAAGTGGTGGATTTGATCATCCTTCAGGAAACACAATTGAAAGATTTCCAACACAAGCAACTGCATTGAGGTTGGATTTTGCAAGTTTATTTTCGTTTAGTCTAATAAAAAAGAGGATCTGCCATATTTATGAAAAAGGTGCTTACATTTTCTTCTGGAGAGAAAACAAATATTGACTCAGAGTAAGTGAGTTGCAGTGATGGGACAATGGGCCCAAACTATATGTTATTTCTGTACATGGACATACTTCCAGGGACCATAATTCTTATAATACTATATCTCAGTTCTTGCACAAAATCGACACACCTAGTATAAGAATTTTTTTTAGGGAGAAATGAGGAAAGACTTTAATGAAATCCTGGATCCTAGCACAGGCCAGATGTTATAAGGTGTGCTGGGCTGTATGCATTGTTTTACCCATCAATATATGCACATATTTGCGCACAGACTTTACTCTCCATGCAGCAATTAGTTTTCATGCAAAAATGTACTCAAAAACCAATTTAAAACTGTGCGCACAAATTAGTGCCTTTCCATTTAAATTCCATAAAGACATTAGCAATTGATCCCTAATGCAGAGGCATGTAGGCTTAACACTTATGGACATTAATCATTTGTGTTTTCAGATTATCCACTGGGGGTACCTTGATTTTTTTTTTCTGCACACCTGTGGCATAGCCACAGGTGGGCCTGGTTGGCCATGACCCACCCACTTTTCACGCAGGCCTTCCCAATTTGTTTGTACACTGGTAAGTTTCTCTATAGAGCCCATAGCAAGCCATCAGCATAACTACTTACAGTTAAAGAAGTCTTCAGTAGTGGTACAAAGTGAGCAAGAACATAAAACATAAGAAATTGCCATGCTGGGTCATAAGAACATAAGAACATGCCATACTGGGTCAGACCAAGGGTCCATCAAGCCCAGCATCCTGTCTCCAACAGTGGCCAATCCAGGCCATAAGAACCTGGCAAGTACCCAAAAGCTAAGTCTATTCCATATTACCGTTGCTAATGCAGTAGCTATTCTGTAAGTGAACTTAATAGCAGGTAATGGACTTCTCCACCAAGAACTTATCCAATCCTTTTTTAAACACAGCTATACTAACTGCACTAACCACATCCTCTGGCAACAAATTCCAGAGTTTAATTGTGCGTTGAGTAAAAAAGAACTTTCTCCGATTAGTTTTAAATGTGCCACATGCTAACTTCATGGAGTGTCCCCTAGTCTTTCTATTATCCGAAAGAGTAAATAACCGATTCACATCTACCCGTTCTAGACCTCTCATGATTTTAAACACCTCTATCATATCCCCCCTCAGCTGTCTCTTCTCCAAGCTGAAAAGTCCTAACCTCTTTAGTCTTTCCTCATAGGGGAGCTGTTCCATTCCCCTTATCATTTTGGTAGCCCTTCTCTGTACCTTCTCCATCGCAATTATATCTTTTTTGAGATGCAGCGACCAGAATTGTACACAGTATTCAAGGTGAGGTCTCACCATGGAGCGATTCAGAGGCATTATGATATTTTCCATTTTATTCACCATTCCCTTTCTAATAATTCCCAACATTCTGTTTGCTTTTTTGACTGCCGCAGCACACTGATCTGACGATGTCAATGTGTTATCCACTATGACGCCTAGATCTCTTTCTTGGGTTGTAGCACCTAATATGGAACCCAACATTGTGTAACTATAGCATGGGTTATTTTTCTCTATATGCATCACCTTGCACTTATCTACATTAAATTTCATCTGCCATTTGGATGCCCAATGTTCCAGTCTCACAAGGTCTTCCTGCAAGGGAAGGGTCCATCAAACCCAGCATCCTGTTTCCAACAGAGGTCAAACCAGGCTACAAGAACCTGCCAAGAATCCAAACACTAAGAATATCCAATGCTACTGATGCCAGTAATAGCAGAGGCCATTCCCTAGGTTAACTTGATTAATAGCAGTTAATGGACTTCTCCTCCAAGAACTTATCCAAACCTTTTTTAAACCCAGCTACACTAATTGCACTAACCGCATCCTCTGTGTTAGTGGGAAAAATTAGTGTGGGAACCAGATGTGAAAGAAGATCAACCAGAGCCAAAATCAGAAGAGTCTGTACAGCAGCAACAAGATTGTCAGCAGTACTGGGAAAATCATGAGCTGCAGGCTGAAGTTCTTGAAGCACTGTGCTGCCCAAGAGGAATCTATGGTTGTGCAGTAGGGATGTGCATTAGTTTAAAGTGAAATTGCAAAACGCATTGAATAAAGCTAATTTATTTCATTTAGTGGGAACCCCAAACCGAATCAAAGCCCCTCCCAAAATAAAACAAACCTTATTGTTTTGTTTCAGTTTAAACTAATGCATTGGGTCTAGACCTAGGCCCGAAGCCAGGGCCTTGCCTAGAGCATAGGCCGAGACCCAAAGCAGGCGCCGCAGCCTAAGCCTGAGCATGATGCCGGCACCCCAGCCTAGGTCCAAAGTTGTGGCCTCGCCTAGGGACTAGGCCGGGGTCCATACAGGAGCCATGGCCTAGGTCTGAGCATGATGCCGGGGATCTTAGTGGATGCACAGGCCAACTCTGGACCTCAGCTGAGACCCCTGAAAATTAAAAAAAAAAATCTTAACTGATCCTTTAGTATCTGACATAAGCTTAGTCCCAACACCGATCCCTCAGCTCGGACCCAGGCCTGATGCAACAACATGAACCAAAGGCTGGGTTCTGACAACAAGGCCTCAGCCTAAACCAGGGCCCTCACCCAGGCCCAATGCCATTAGTCGACCAAAAGCCGCGTCCCAAACCTGGGGCCTCGGCCCGGACTCAAACGCAATGCCGCAACCTGACACAGAGACTGGGATCCAACATTGGAGCCTTGGCCTAAACCTAGGCCCAATGCTGCAACCTGACCCAGAGGCTGGGTCCCAACGCCTGGGCCTCAGGACCCAGGACGAATGCCATGACCCAAACTGGAGGTTGGGTACAAATGCCGGGACCTTGACACAGACCTAGGCCTAATTCTGGGCCCTTAGCCAGGAGGCTGGGTCCTGAAGCCTGGAACTCGCACCAGGGTCAGACCCAGACCTCGGAAACCAGGTATGGGAGTTCCTCTTTGGATTCCCTTCTTTCCTCGGCTCTTCAATGCCAAATATTGGTGTCCATTGGGGTTGCATTGGAGTTAATTCACTCTGGTGTGACCTCAGTGGATACTGTTATTTGGCATTGAAGAGCTGAAGAAAGAAGAGCACGAGAAAAGGAGATTTCTGGCCTGAGCTCCAAGGCCTAGGCCTAACCCTGGACCGAGGCCCAGGCGTCGGGACACAGAGTCCTGTCTGAGGCCCCGGAATCAGGTCTTAGTCCAGTCCTAGGCTTGGTCTTTGGCCTAGGCTGAGGCTCAAGCATCAGGACCTGGCCTCCTGGTGGGGTCGCGGCGTCAGCTCTGGGTAAAGGCCAAGGTCTCAACGTTGGGACCCAGCTTCTGGGCTGTGGCTTCAGGCCTTGGTGCAAGTTCCTTCCTTGGCTGAGGCGTTGGCTTTAAGTAGGCTAAGGCTGCGATGACCTACCATGACCTTGACCTATGCAAGTCCAAGGTTTTGACCTAGTCCTTGTCGGCAGATCCCCACTGGACCATGTAAGTTGGGGCTGGGGGAATCCTGGCCCAGGCATTTTCCCAGGATGGAGACTTCACTTTCCTTTTTTGGCCGTTTTTTTTTTTTATTGCTTGATTTGTTTTTTTCACACAAATGAAATGAATCAAACAATCCTTGAGCCTTGAGCGCCCCAATTGCACAGGCGTATACAGGCGTGCATTCATTCACCGCCGGCGGGGGCTGTTGGAGGCCGCTTTCGCCGCCGGCACCCTCCGCCTCAGTGAATGCGCGCCCGCCGGCTCCCGCCTCGATGAATGCGTGCCCGCCTGCTCCCGCCAGTAAGTTTACTTTTATCACACTTTATTCCCTTTTGTTTTAACTTTCACCCTGTGCCTTGCTTCGGGTGCAAGGTGATGCATATAGGGAAAAATAACCCATGCTATAATTACACAATGTTGGGTTCCATATTAGGTGCTACAACCCAAGAAAGAGATCTAGGTTTCATAGTGGATAACACATTGAAATCATCGGTTCAGTGTGCTGCGGCAGTCAAAAAAGCAAACAAAATGTTGGGAATTATTAGAAACGGAATGGTGAATAAAACGGAAAATGTCATAATGCCTCTGTATCGCTCCATGGTGAGACCGCACCTTGAATACTGTGTACAATTCTGGTTGCCGCATCTCAAAAAAGATATAATTGCGATGGAGAAGGTACAGAGAAGGGCTACCAAAATGATAAGGGGAATGGAACAGCTCCCCTATGAGGAAAGACTAAAGAGGTTAGGACTTTTCAGCTTGGAGAAGAGACGACTGAGGGGGGATATGATAGAGATGTTTAAAATCATGAGAGGTCTAGAACGGGTAGATGTGAATTGGTTATTTACTCTTTCGGATAGTAGAAAGACTAGGGGGCACTCCATGAAGTTAGCATGGGGCACATTTAAAACTAATCGGAGAAAGTTCTTTTTTACTCAATGCACAATTAAACTCTGGAATTTGTTGCCAGAGGATGTGGTTAGTGCAGTTAGTATAGCTGTGTTTAAAAAAGGATTGGATAAGTTCTTGGAGGAGAAGTCCATTACCTGCTATTAAGTTCACTTATAGAATAGCCACTGTCATTAGCAATGGTAACATGGAATAGACTTAGTTTTTGGGTACTTGCCAGTTCTTATGGCCTGGATTGGCCACTGTTGGAAACAGGAGCTGGGCTTGATGGACCTTTGGTCTGACCCAATATGGCATTTTCTTATGTTCTTAACCATGTTGTCCTCTGGCATCCCCAGTAATGTGGTGCATGGATAAAAATGTGCTCCCTGTATTGCCTGTGTGCCCTCTTGCGTCGCAAGCCCTGCCACTTACTAAGATAGTGCTTACGACACCGTTGATTTCTGCGGGCCGTGTTGCTTCAGACGAGGAGGAGCGCGTCTTGCCATAAGTAGTCCAATGCCCCGTGGCTGGAAGTCATTTCCTTGGCCACAGGGGCTGAAGAAGGAGACCTACTACAGACATCAGATAAGTCGGGATGTTGAAAGAGCTTATTTTTTAAGCCTTATTGAAAATCTTTTATGCCTATGGGGTTGATTACAATTATTAACCTCATCTATTAATACCCGTTTTCGGGATTATAATTTTGCCGGGACATTTACAATTGCTGTTTCATAGTCCTTGGAGGAAAGTTTTTTCACCATTAGCAACAGTAAAAAATAATTTTAAAATATACACTTTAAAAGTTAGCACTTGGTGTTCATCACATATAGAAAAACAATGGACGGAGGGGGTCCGTTTATGATTATAATTTATAGTCACATTACCCCTGGTGGGGATTTATGACAACAATATATGAAACGTTCCTCCCTTTGTCTTAAATATTTTTTCTTGAATACATTCTTGAACACATTTATAAGGATGTTGAAACTTTTTTACCCTGGTTTGGGATTTAGAAGGTCTAGGGTTTTCTACAAATAATTCTTCTATAAACAATTTATTACGAAGGATTTGTATGGTGGTTATTCAATTGATCTTTAGGAATTCCTCCAAAGTATTTTGGTGCTCACTGTGAGTCTTGACATATATTTCCAGGCCATTAATACTGGTTTAATCAGAATATGATTTTTGAGATTACTAGGGATGTGAATCGGGCTTCGGATGATTGAAAATATAGGACGATATTTTCAAAATCGTCAGAAATCGGGGGCTCCCCCAAAATGATAGGAAATACCCACGATATTGATCGTGGGGGTTCTCTTATCGTTTTGGGGGAGGGCTGGAAAAACGGCACACAAAAATAACCCCTAAACCCACCCCGACCCTCTAAAACGAAACCCTTTGCTTCCCCCACCCTCCCGACCCCCCCAAAAACATTTTACAGTTACCTGATGGTCCAGTGGGGGTCCCAGAGTGATCTCCCGCTCCTGGGCCGTCGGCATCTTTAAAAATGGCTTGGGCCATCCAGTGCTTCTACCATGTGACAGAGGCTGGCCAATGGCACGGACACCCTGTCACATGGTAAGGGCAAAGGGCCATCGGCGCCATTTTGATTAGTGGCAGCCGATGGCCCGGGAACGGGAGATCGCTCCCGGGACCCCCACTGGACCACCAGGTACCTGTAAAATGTTTTTTTGGGGGGGTCAGGAGGGTGGGGGAAGCAAAGGTTTTAGTTTTAGAGGGTCGGGGTGGGTTTTTTGTTTATCGGCTCGGGCGCAGGCGATAAACAAAACCGCGATCGGGCCCGATGCAAAAAAAAACCCACATGTGAATTGGAACCGTAATCCGAACCGATTCCAGTTCTGATTCACATCTCTAGAGATTACAAGGTAAATCAGAATGCCGAACATGCATAATACCTATAAGGGGCTTCAGAGATGTTAGTTCATTAGCTAAGTTAGGCATGTCAAATTTAAACTCTCCTGAGAGCCATTCCCAGACGAACCTTAGGTGGCAGGCCACATTGTAGAGACAAAAATCAGGCATGTTGAGGCCCCTACATTTCTTGACATGAGTCAACTTAGCATAACTTGGTTTTGCACGCTTACCCCTCCTAATGAAATTATTGTCTAAATAACAGAGTATATTAATGTCTTTTACAGAGAGCCAATATTGAAGCATTTTAATTTTATATAGTAGCTTAACAAGTAAAGACATTTTAAAGAGAGCACATCTACCAAAAAAAGAAATAGGTAGATCCCACCATGTCTGTAATTTTGCTTGAATTTCTATAATAGTATTGTCAATATTCAAGCGATATAGTTTAGATAAGTCTTGCATAAAAGGATGCCCATTGAAATGGAAAATGACCAGGCCAAGAATGTTTAGTATATAACAAAATTGGCAAGGCCTTGGACTTAGAAAAATGTACTTTTAACCCTGCAAAGCTTCCAAATTGTTCTATTAACCCCAGAACTGTAGGGAGAGATTTGATGGGGTTCTTCAAAAAGACCAGCATGTTGTCTGCGAAAAGGCAGATTTTCATTTCAGTTTTACCCAATAACAGGCCTCTTAAGCTAAGATCATCTTTGATTTTCAGAACTAGATGTCGTGCTGCGATGGAAGGGAGCGCTAGGGGGTACTCCCCATAGCGGGATGAGTGATGTGCGCCCTTGCGGTGAGACAAAGCATTGTCTGGGAATGGAGCTTGGAACTCTGGAGACAAGATGTGGAGCTTGGAACTCTGAAGACAAGACATGGTGAGCAAGGTCCCTAAAGCGCCCTACACAGCTCGTAGGCTGGTCGTGGACCACACTGTCCTCTACATGCCCTGCACAGCCGGATGGCTGGTCACGGACCACAAGAGGAGCAAGAAAGCTCTAGACACAGACACAGGTCAGGAACAAGTTACCCCTTGAAGCCTCCGGAGTCAGAACAGGATATAGTCTTTAAAACACGGAACTTGGAAACAGGAAGCTCGGATCACTTAAAAACAAGGAACCTCCGGAGGCACGGGTACTCAGGACCTGGAACATCAGGATGTGGACATCAGGACTTGGATATCAGGAACAAAGATGCCAGGCAGGAGCAAGATGCAGCAGAGCAATGGAGGAGAAGCTCCCAGGAGGACTGGCTCCTTGCCAAGGTGAGGAGTGAATGAGCGAGGAGCCCTTTTGTAGGGCTTTGCAGGAAACGCCCAGGAAGGAGTCCAAGGAAGGCCACACCTGTGCTGGCCCTTTAAATCCTGCTGAGAGGCACAGCCTTACCCTAGGGGAAGTGGGCAGGACCCTGGACAGTGGCATCCTGCCGCAGAGGAGAGCAGAAGGAAGCTGGGCTGCTGGCAGGCCCCGAGGCTGGAGTGGCGGCATCCTGCCACAGAAGCGGAAGCTGGGGGCGGCCCCAGTCACGGTGAGACCGGGGATTAAGGCCCTCCTGGGCCGCGGAGTGGCAATGACATCAGCAGCTCCTGCCGCAGAGGTAAGCGCCTGCTCGTAGTGAGACCCAAGCTATTAGGAATTCTGGAATTCCAAACTCTCTTAAAACCCAAAATAAATAGGCCCATTGTACTCTATCAAAGGCCTTTTCAATGTCTAAACTAATTATAATACCATTTTAATTTTCTTTCAGCTTGGACCCAAGAGCTGCTATTAATTTTCTAACATTTGTGACTGTCGCGTACGTCGGTCGCAGATGGCTGCGACCGCTCTGCCTTACCCTTTTTCTTCCCTTTTCCTCCTCTTTGGGCAAGATGGCTGCCTCTGGTGCCGAGTGCCAAAACCCTCGGCGTCTCCAACTCAGCATGGGTGTTTCAGTCCACCATGCTCCTTCCCGTGGCCTCCTAGGGCACACGCGCGCATGTTGCCTACACTCAAATACACGTCATGGCGGGAACCTTGGGGGCGTCCCCACCGCATGACGTCAATACCTCTGGGTATTTAAAGCCTCCACTACGCTACCATCATTGAGTTAGCAAGGACTTAGGTTTAAGCTACTCTGACCGCTCTAAGCTGCTCGCTTAGATGCCTTGCTACCCTTCGGGGATCTCGCTCCTTACGAAGCTCTAGGCACCCGCTCCTTGGGGGCCTCTCGCTTCCAACCACCCTTCGGGGTTCTTACTAACCAGACAACCACTCCTCGGGGGTCTCTCTCTATATATATTTATTTCAGGATCTTCTAGACTATCGGGTACTCGCTCCTCGAGGACCTACCAGTCTGTGTATCCTGCACCACGGACCTTCGATCCCACCATCATCATTTCCAGGAAGACGCCGCACTACACTCTTGTGAGTACCTCTACGATCCGGTGCTCTAACTCTACCCACCAGGCTCGGCCTTGCCCGCACTGCGGGTTCCTAGCTATCTTGAATATCTGGGTGAGATTTCTACATCTGAGACCGTCTGAACATATTGACACCTTGCGGACTTCAGTGCCTTTCCTTCCTGCCTCATACCATCTATCTACAGCAGTACAATAAAGCTTTCCACCTACAAGTGTCTGCTCTCTGAGATTAGCCTATTGCTATGGTTCCCCATGGGGCCCCTTCCTGTGGGAGGAGTCATCTCCATAGCGACTAAGGGTCCACACAATGCCACAAAAACAACAGTGACACCATGTCTACCACATACAAAACCCATTTGGTTTGGGGCTATCAGTGTAGGGATCACTAAATTAAGACATTTTGCTGTTATAGATGCCAAGATCTTAACATCCACATTGATAAGGGAGCTCGGCCTATAACATTCTGGAAACTCCATATTTTTCCCGGCCTTTGGAAATACAGTGATCAATGCTTGATTAGCATATTTAGGTAAATGATCCTTGCAAACACAGAGATTGGACATCTGTAATAAGGGAATAGCTGCTTCTGTCCTCAAAATTCTGTAGTATTCAGATCTCAGATCATCCAACCCCAGGGCATTAGCTAGTTGTAACCTATTCATTGTAGAGGTAACCTCCTCAGCAGTAATAGATTATGCTAGACCCTGTAATTGAGCAAGGGACAGTGTAGATAATTTAAGCTTCTGAAAAAAGAGTCACATATTTCTATAGAAGAGGGAGATGCAGAGTACAGTCTTTTACAAAATTCAACATAAATATAAGAGATTTCTGGCATAGTATAAAAGGTCTGACCTTTCCCATTCTGTATTTTTAAGATAAAACTCCTAGGTTTTGAATTTTTAACCATTGAAGCCATGAGTTTACCAGCTTTATTACCATATCTAAACATATGGCCTCTAAAGTGCATTAGATTCTGAATTTCCCTCTGAAATATAAGCTGATTGAGGCACATCCTTATTTCTTTTATTTGGATCAAAACATTGTTGCTACTACTCTTAACATGAATGGCTTTTAGCTTTTTAAGATGTTCATTTAAAACTAATATTTGCTTATCTCTCATTTTGTTCCATTGTGCTGAGTATGCAATTATATGCCTACACATAATCGCCTTCTCAGCTTCCCAAAAAATTATCTGCTGAAATAGCAGTTGTTTGTTTAATCTGTGCATAGTCTTGCACTTTTGCTGTAAATACCCCTGAAATTCTTTATCTTGATATAGAGATAGATGCAATCACCATTTGAAAGATGAATTACATGGCATAGGAGATTTAAACACAATCGACACAGGAGCATGGTCAGACAATACAATAATGCTAATATCAGCAGTTGACACATGGGGAAAAAGTAGACCAAGAGATAAGCAAGTAATCAATTCTGGAGTAGCTGTTAGGAGAGTTGGAATAGAATGAGAGCAATCGCTATACATATATGAGCTGAAACTCATCTAGGTCAAAGTGGAAAAATGTACAGTGGAGTGCCTCAGAGATATGTATTTGGCCCGGTGCTTTTTAATATATTTATAAATGATTCTGAAAGGAGTACAACGAGTGAGGAGATAAAAATTGCAGATGACACAAAATTATGCAGAGTAGTTAAATCTCAAGTGGATTGTGATGAATTGCAGGAGACTGGAAGATTGGGCTCCCAAATAGATGAAATTTAACATGGACAAGTGCAAAGTGATGCATATAGGGAAAAATAACACTTGCTGTAGTTACACAATGTTAGGTTCTATCTTAGGAGTTACCACCCAGGAAACAGATCTAGGTGTCATAGTGGATAATACATTGATATTGTCAGCCCAGTGTGCTATGGCGATCAAAAAAGCAAAGAGAATATTAGGAATTATTAAGAAGTGAATGAAAAATAAAACAGAGAATGTCATAATGCATCTGTATTGCTCCATGGTGAGGCTGCACCTTGAATGCTGTGTGCAGTTCTAGTCACCGCATCTCAAAAAGGATATAGCTGCAGTGGAGAAAGTGAAGAGAAGGGTGACCAAAATGATAAGGGACATGGAACAGCTGCCCTATGAGGAAAGGCTAAAGAAGTTAGGGCTGTTCAGTTTGGAGAAGAGACGACTTAGGGGAGATATGATAGAAGTCTACAAAATCATGAAAGAACATGAACAAGTTAATGTAAATCAGTTATTTACATTCTCAGATAACAGAAGAACCAAGAGGCACTCCATGAAGTTAGCAAGTTGTTATTGTTTGTAAGGTTTTGGGTGGACCCTTGGACACTGTGGCTGCTGACCACGCCCACGGGGGGAAGTCCCTTGAGGAGCCACAGGTCAGGCTCAGCTTAGGACACACAACACAGATAGATCTTTTATTAACAGTATTGAGGAGCCACCAGCGGTGGCAGTGTGAAGAGATATTAAGCCCGGCTGGGCTAGTAGTCCCTCAGGGCTCTGGAACAGCGATCCCACAATGGCTGTGCTGTAGTGAAGAGAAACTGAGATAGTAAGTACAATGAAGTATATGCAGGGTTTTGGAATAGAGCCTCGTTGGTTGAGTACTCACACAGCGGTTTCTCTCGGTAGGAAACACAGGAGCTGGAGTAGAGGCAGGCCCTCGAGGAGCGAGTACCTGGTTCCAGGGAACAGCTCTGAGAGAAGTAGATGGTAACTCACTGATGGTGTAGGCAGCGGTATCTTCCAGGCAGAAATAGTGTTCAGGCAGTGAATCCGGGAACATGGGCCCTCGAGGATCGAGTACCGGTTCCAGACAGCGGCCTGAAAGAGAAGAGAGAGGTCCCTGAGGAGCGGGGTACCCCAAATAGAATAAGTCCAATAATGGAGAGGCAGAGTAGTTAGGTACAGAGAGCGAATCCCATCCGTAATGAGTTCCTGTATGAATACCTTTGCTAACTCGATTAGCTGGCAGTTGTGTAGGCTTTTTGTATCCGGGATGCGTGACGTCATCACAGGGGGATGCCCCTGAGGTTCGCGCCAAAGAAAATATTTGAAGCAAGGCCATGTGGCATGCGCCCTAAGGCAGCTGGACAACATGGCAGGAGGCAGCGCCCAAGCTGGACCGGGGACGCAGGAGAGGATGGCAGGCAGACGCCGTGGCAGCCAGACGTCCATCAACCGCGGGAGGAGTCGCCAGAGAGGTAAGGAGGGTGGAGTGGAGACGCTGGGCAGCGACAGTCGTAACACAAGTAGCTCAATTTAAACAAATCAAAGAAAATTATTTTTCACAGCACATAGTTGAGAGTGCGAGAGCTCGCAATATCTATAGCGGGACCCAAACTGTAGAATACCTTACCAACACATTTGAAACTAATGTCAGATAAAAGGAAATTTAAGGCCGAACTTAAAACCTGGCTTTTTAAGTGCACGAACACAGAAAATGAACTACAGGCAGTTGTCTAAAAGAAGTTCTTTAATGTTTGTTAGTAGTTTTAGTAGAGTTTATTTTAGCACTATCTTATGAACAAATGTTATCCTGTTTTTATACTGTTTTTTATCTTTTTAACAGCTAAACTTTCTATTGATGTTCCTTTTAAATTTTTAGCTATCACTATTTATTGAATATTTTATTGTATTTCCTAAATGTATTTAAACTGTAAACCGTTATGAAGGCCATGGCTAATGTGACGGTATATAAAACAATCAACCTAATAAATGAAGGTTGACCAACGTGCCGCAAAAGCGCAGTAGAGAGCAGCTCTACCGCGCATGCGAGCACGTCGGTCAGAGTGTGCCTCTTAAAAATGGCGCTGCAGGAGCGGCGGCGGCCCGAAGGGCAGGAGCGGCGGCGGTGGCACCGGCCCGAAGAGCAGGAGCGGCAGGAGCGGCGGCGGCAGACCGAAGAGCAGGAGCGGCGGCGGCCCGAAGAGCAGGAGCAGCAGGAGCGGCGGCGGCCCGAAGAGCTGGAGCGGCAGGAGCCCGAAGAGCAGGAGCGGTGGAGGCAGACTGAAGAGCAGGAGCGGCAGGAGCGGCAGCGGCGGCCCGAAGAGCAGGAGCGGCAGGAGCAGCAGCGGCAGACCGAAGAGCAGGAGCGGCGGCGGCCCGAAGAGCAGGAGCAGCAGGAGCGGCGGCCCGAAGAGCAGGAGCGGCGGCGGCCCGAAGAGCAGGAGCGTGCGGCACCGCCCGAAGAGCTGGAGCGGCAGCGGCCCGAAGAGCAGGAGCGGCGGCGGCATAACCGAAGAGCAGGAGCGGCGGCGGCATGCGCGCAAGGGAGGGAGCGACGGACGGACGGAAGGAACACCCCGGAGATCTTCCGAGGGGGGGAGAGAGGAGTGACTGAGGGGGAGGAGGGAGGGGGGGA